>NC_069500.1:262898634-263198634 GCF_027579735.1 Bombina bombina | reverse complement strand
ATACATTTTTAATGTATCATAATTCCGTTCATGGAGAATACCCTCTGTTTTGACTATAATGCACAGGAAAACATTAAGATTATAATCATCTATAGGAATTTATATAAGAAAATTTAGATCTAGTTCATTGTTAAGGCCATTGGGGTGTAATGTCCCGAAGTTATAAATGAATTCTGCTTCTTGTTTCTGAAGTTTTTTTCCCCATGTTTCCTCTTCTCCCATCTGGTAATATTTTCCTAATGCCCCAGAACTTAAAATCCTCTAGTCTACCTTGATGTATTTCTTTGAAGTGTTTATAGAGGATAGTGTCAACTTTCTCATGTTCAATTGCCAGTATATGCTCTCTTATGCGGTCTTTGAGTTTTCTACTCATTTGACCATTAATATGGTCAATATGACATTAATATCTGTACATCTAATTATATAATTATGTATTATACAGATATTAATGTCATATATCTTATCCAATGCCAGTGCAATTTAAAATACTTTGGTCAAACGAGTAGAAAACTCAAAGACCGCATAAGAGAGCATATACGGGCAATTTAACATGAGAAAGTTGACACTATCCTCTATAAACATATCTTTTTTGAAATATATTTTTTTCTTATAATTTTTTTCTTATTGGATTCTCAACCAGCATCTAGTTATATATATATATATATATATATATATATATATATATATATATATATATATATATATATATATATATATATTCAAACTATAGAACCCAGCAACTGAGTCACGCATCCAGTAATCGTTGGGTTTCAATACATTTTTTTGCTATATTGAATATATTATTTATCATCATTATTGTGTTTTTATATATTTCTTTTTAATAAAATATTACATTTATTCACTTTTTCAATATTCTATTTTGTGGTATATTTTTTCTTTCACAAAATACTTTTCACTTAATATTTCACGTTGATTTACACTATTGATCACACAAAAATTAGTTATTTTTTTCATTCATTCTAAGACAGCTAGCCGTAGGCGCCACCTCTAACTCTCTCTGTTGTTCTGTCTAGCATCCATGGTTGCAAATTTGTGAGATTTTTTGCAAACCTAGAGGTAGGCCAGTCTGTCTCGCAAACAGTCTGATACACACCCCTTGTTTCTTGTAATTAATTGATTTCACTCAAGTCAAAAGTTATTTCTTCTCATTAATGACTTTTGTTAGAGAGGCATGGGATCATGGTAAGATTAAAAATGTATTGCTAGATTACAAGTGGAGCACTATTTATCGCTTCCGCTCTTGTGCCAACTCTGTTAAAGTAAGCTTTTTACACGCATCGAGTATCGCTTGTATTACAAGTTGAAAGTAAAACGTTTTCGCTTGCACGCTAACCTAACTCGTGCAAAAGGCTGAATTCTGAATCTCACAATCACATTAATGTATTCCCCCATAGAAGTAAATGGAGTTATTATGAGTGTAACTGTTCTGTACAATGTATTTGTGATGTGTTTTGTGCCCCTTTTTTTGTCTCAAATAACAGTTAACCAGAGCTCTGAAGTCACACTAACCCGATGCGCATTAAATTAAAATGTGTTGGGGGTGGAGCCTATGCTTGGAGCGGCAGGACGTGTTTTGGAGAAGCTCCTATTTGTATTCTATAAACTTTGCTTTCTATCTTCAATTAAGAAGAGCTATTTCACTACAGATTGTTTTTCTGGGAAGCTAAGTTCGTCTATTTAACATATCTGAAGTACAGGAGCGGACAACGGACACCCTGACCTATGTTATCCAAGTGAGCCGCGCACATTGTTTGTCAGTAGCGTGGCTAGGGCTGCCGCATATATTTCCCCACTAGGCCTCTGGGTCTACACGTACACAGATATGACTGTTTTTACTGTGCTCAAGCAAGCACCCCTATAAGAGTTTATTATGGAGGAACGATTAAGTTAAAGAATAATAGAGTTACTCAATGTTCATCTCTCTCGTGTGGAGGAGGAAATGACCGAAGTTTTGAACCTATCTGTGAAAGGGATTTCTACAGAAGGTACGACTGATCTAGAGAAAGCTCCTCATCTGGAACTTAAAAAGGTCCCCTTATCTCAACCGTCATCATCTATATATGAGGAGGCTTCACCTAAAGAATTGGAGACAGTGTTTGATAGTCAGGAGTCTGACACCATAGCCCGACTGGGGACGCACACGCAACAGGGGAGGATTGCACCGGAGGCAATTTGGAAAGTAAAGCTGAACAAAATTCATATGTTACTACAAGATGCCACCCCAGATGAATACAATTACCAAAAGTTTAATACCCTTGATAAAACTTACTGGTCCACTGTGCACCATGCTAGAGGAGACCTTTTGAATTTGCCCTCCCTGTCTGTGGAGGAGCTGCCGGAGCCCGTTGCGAGGTGGCCGATCGTGGCAGCTTATTTGGAACAGGGTCCTAGTCAGGGTATAACTTTGCACTTACAGAGTCTGGCGATGCAGGAGTCTTGGGGCTGGAGATCGGGAGGAATTGAGGAAGCTGCATTGAGTATGTTCCATTATCGTGTTTTTCCACCAGAGATTGTCAGTGGGGGACTGCGCCATTTTCTGTTCTACCTCTGTCTTCGTTCGCAGAAAGCAGACACTTCATCTGTCACTGAGTTTTCACCAGCTCCTGAAGCGGATTCTATCAGCCCTTATAGTTCACAAAAAGCTGGCATAGGCTGAAATGTCATAGACTGGTGAGAGTTTGTACATATTGTGATTAGGGTTATATGGGCTAACGGCTTGTGGACGCAGTCCTATCACTGACATGGTTTACTTTTTGTTTGTTTTCTTGAGACCTTTAATAATAACGTTTTGATAGAATGGTTCATACTGTTCACTTTCAGAGACCACTTATTGGTTTGATCTACATCGCTTAATGTTTGTGTGTAAGTTACTATATATTACTTTAGCTACCATGTATATATTCCCATCACTTAGTTTGGATGTGACTAGAATTCAAGATAAGTATACTTCTCACTACGTGCATCTCCTAATATATCCCTACTCTGGGCCAGCACCTTGACTAGGACACTCTATTAGGTATGGTTCCGTTCACACTTAGTATATAGGCTCCCATTTAATCTAATATATGTTTATGAAGTAGTTCTCTTATGATGCACTAATATACCTTATCTTATATGAGTCTTAGAGCCTCATTTCTCTAGTACTAATTGGTTTTTTTAAGGCCGCTATGTTAATCAGCATATGTTCTACATTTACTTCTACTGGGTAATAATATAGGTCCTAGTAAATTAGTGTTCAGCTTCAAACCTAATCTGGTACAGATTGATATGGTGGCCCTTGGACTCAAGATGTACTGTTCCATCTTACAATTATATTTTTCAGCCCCTTATTCTTCCTATGTAGGTCATACTTTTATATTATAGACTAGGGAGCTGCTCATTTTACTTTTGGTCCATGTCTCTGGGTCAGTGTCCTAATGTATCCTATGCCAACAGATACCTTAACTGTCATATTAATAGTTATTCCCCCAATTGAAAATATAAGCATGATGTTCAGGCTATGCTTAAGCTGTAAGTTATCTTTCAGTAGCTCTAAATGTTCAACACAACTCAACATGTGATAGTCGACATTAGATTGTATAACCCTTATTATACCAAATTGCTGTTTCATATTGTATCTAACTAAATGAGTACAATGAATAGTAGATCTTATGTATTAGATATTTGAGGTTAGTTGCTGTCTCTTTGGCTGTATAACCTATGTGTGCACAAATTCATTTGTAATGACCTATAATAACTGTAATTCTAGTATTATCTTGCCATGACCTAACTGGATTTTATCCCCACGGACCATTGTCAATCAGGATACTATTAGATCTGCCCCCCCCCCCTGTTTATATGGCTTACTTAACCAGTAAAGCTTAGGGGCACAGACCCCATATGAAACCCCTATCCCTGGTTAAAAATGTGTATGAATAGTATGTCATTGATATACCCCCCCTACCCTTTAACTTGAGGTGTTGTCTCTATAGGCGTTATTACTATATTACTTTGGTAACTAGTTTATAACAGTGTGTGATTGTTTTTTTTTATTATTTTATTATCTGGATGTTTACTGATGATACTATATGAGCAAGTGATATGCCTATAATTGAAATTAATGTCTTGAAACAACTTTCATGTATATTTTTCAAATGACACGGCATGTTTGTATATTCTATTTTCAACCTCAATAAAAATTACTTAAAAAAAATAAAAAATGTGTTTAACCTTCAAGCTTCTCACCCACGCATTCAATGCCCTCCACAACATTGGTCCTGAAAATTTGAACCACCTCGTTACCTTCTACACCCCTACCAGACAACTTCGATCGGCCGACCAATCCCTCGCTGTCAACCCCCGCATCAGGAAAACCACAGGGAGAGGCAGATCCTTCTCTCATCTGGCAGCCAAGACTTGGAACACCCTCCCGCTGCACCTCAGACAAGCTACCACCCTAACTAAGTTCAGAAAGGACCTCAAGACCTGGCTCTTCGACTGATCTGCAACCCTCAGCGCCTTGAGACCCTTACGGGTGAATAGCTGCGCTTTACAAGAACTCAATAGATAGATAGATAGATTTAAGCGAACGTGTTTACTTTCAGCTCCTAATATGCACACTATATCTGACATGTGCAAAGATCCATGATACCCCTTATCGCTTGTGCACAATAGTTAGTGCGCCAGACGTAATCTAGCCCTTAGTAAGCCCTTGGGGCCCGATGTTCACAGGAACAGTCTTGTTGCAATTATAAAAAAAAAACATAATTTATGTAAGAACTTACCTTATAAATTCATTTCTTTCATATTGGCAAGAGTCCATGAGCTAGTGACGTATGAGATATACAATCCTACCAGGAGGGGCAAAGTTTCCCAAACCTCAAAATGCCTATAAATACACCCCTCACCACACCCACAATTCAGTTTAATGAATAGCCAAGTAGTGGGGTGATAAAGAAAGGAGTAAAAAGCATCAAAAAAGGAACTGGAAATATAATTGTGCTTTATACAAAAAATCATAACCACCATAAAAAGAGTGGGTCTCATGGACTCTTGCCAATAAGAAATTAATTTATCAGGTAAGTTCTTACATAAATTATGTTTTCTTTCATGTAATTGGCAAGAGTCCATGAGCTAGTGATGTATGCAATAGTAATACCCAAGATTTGGATTTCCACAGAAGAGTCACTAGAGAGGGAGGGATAAAAATAAAAACAGCCATTTTCCGCTGAAAATATTAAATCCACACCCAAAAAAATAAGTTTTTCTCATAAATGAAAAAAAAAATTAAAACAAAAGCAGAGGAATCAAACTGAAACAACTGCCTGAAGAACTTTTCTACCAAAAACTGCTTCCCGAAGAGGCAAATACATCAAAACGGTAGAATTTAGTAAATGTATGCAAAGAAGACCAAGTTGCTGCTTTGCAAATCTGATCAACTGAATCTTCATTCTATAAAGCCCACGAGAGGAGACTGAACCAGTAGAATGAGCTGTGAATCTCTGAGGTGGGACCTGACCCGACTTCAAATAAGCCTGATGAATCAAAGCTAAACCAAGATGCCAAGGAAATAGCAGAAACTTTCTGACCTTTCCTAGAACCAGAAAAGACAACAAATAGACTAGAAGTCTTCCTGAAGTCTTAGTAGCTTCCACATAATATTTCAGAGCTCTTACAACATCCAGAGAATGTAAGGATCTCTCCAAAAATTCTTAGGATTAGGACACAAAGAGGGAACAACAATTTCCCTATTAATGTTATTTAGAATTCACAACCTTAAGTAGAAATTTAAATGAAGTCTGCAAAACTGTCTTATCCTGATGGAAAATCAGAAAAGGAGACACAAAAAAGAGCAGATAAATCGGAAACTCTTCTAGCAGAAGAGACAGCCAAAAGGGACAACACTATTCCAAGAAAGTAGTTTAATGTCCAAGGAATGCATAGGATCAAAAGGAGGAGCCTGTAAAGCCTTCAAAACCAAATTAAGACTCCAAAGAGGAGAGATTGATTTAATGACAGGCTTGATACAGACCAAATCCTGTACAAAACAGTGAATATCAGGAAGCTTAGCAATCTTTCTTTGAAACAAAACAGAAACAGCAGAGATTTGCCCCTACAAGGAACTTGCAGACAAACCTTATCCAAACCATCTTGAAGAAACTGAAAAATTCTAGGAATTCTAAAAGAATGCCAGGAGAATTTATGAGAAGAACACCATGAAATATAAGACTTCCAAACTCGATAATAAATCTTCCTAGAAACAGATTTATGAGCCTCTAACATATAATTAATCACTGAGTCAGTGAGAACCTCTATGACTAAGCACTAGGCGTTCAATTTCCATACCTTCAAATTAACGATTTGAGATCCTGATGGAAAAACGGACCTTGAGACATAAAGTCTGGTCTTAAAGGAAGTGGCCAAGGTTGGCAACTGGACATCCAGACAAGATCCGCATACCTAAACCTGTGAGGCCATGCTGGAGCTACCAGAAACACAAATGATTGTACCATGATGATCTTGGAGATCACTTTTGGAAGAAGAACTTGAGGTGGGAAAATATAAACAGGTTGGTAAAACCAAGTAACTTCTAACGCATCCACCGACTCTGCCTGAGGATCCCTGTACCTGGACAGGTACCTGGAAAGTTTCTTGTTTAGATGGGAAGCCATCAGATCTATTTCTGGAATACCCCACATCTGAACAATCTGAAAAAAACACATCTGGATGGAGAAACCACTCCCCCAGATGTAAAGTGAGATAATCCACTTCACAATTGTCTACACCTGGGATATGAACCACAGAAATTAGACATGAGCTAGATTCTGCCCAAGAAAGTATCCAAGATACTTCTTTCATAGCAAGGGGACTGTGAGTCCCACCCTGATGATTGACATATGTCACAGTTGTGATATTGTCTGTCTGAAAACAAATGAACTGTTCTCTCTTCAGTAGAGGCCAAACCTGAAGAGCCCTGATTAGCAAAGAGTTCTAAAATATTGTTTGGAAACCTCACCTCTTGAGATTTCCAAACCCCTTGTGCTGTCAGAGATCCCCAGACAGCTCCCCAACCTGAAAGACTTGCATCTGTTGTGATGACAGTCCAGGTTGGATGAACAAAAGAGGCCCCCTGAACTATACAATGGTGATCTAACCACCAAATCAGAGAGAACCGAACATTGTGATTTAAGGATATTAATTGTGATATCTTTGTATAATCCCTGCACCATTGATTCAGCATACAAAGCTGAAGAGGTCTCATATGAAAACGAGGAAAAGGGATCGCGCTCGACGCTGCAGTCATGAGACCTAAAACCTTCATGCACATAACCACTGAAGGGAACGATTGAGACTGAAGGTTTCGACAAGCTGAAACTAATTTAATTCGTCTCTGGTCTGTTAGAGACAGAGTCATGGACACTGAATCTATCTGGAAACCTAAAAGGTGACCCTTGTCTGAGGAATCAAGGAACTTTACAGTAAATTGATAATCCAACCATGTCTTTGAAAAAACACTAGTTGATTTGTGTGAGATTCGGCAGAATGTAAAGACTGAGCTAACACCAAGATATTGTCCAAATAAGGAAACAATACCCTGCTCTCTGAATACAGAGAGTAGGGCACTGAGAACCTTTGAAAAATTCTTGGAGCTGTCGCTAGGCCAAATGGAAGAGCGACAAATTGGTAATGCTTGTCTAGAAAAGAGAATCTCAGAAACTGATAGAGGTCTGGATGAATCGGAATATAAAGATATGCATCCTGTAAGTCTATCTTGGACATATAATGACCTTGCTGAACAAAGACCGAATAGCCCTTATAATCACCATTTTGAAAGTTGGCACTCTTACAAAACAATTCAACATTTTCACATCCAGAACTGGCCTGAATGAAATTTCTTTCTTTGGGACAATGAATAGATTTGAATAAAACCCCAGATCCTGTTCCTGAAACGGAACTGGTATAATTACCCCTGAAACTCTAGATCTGAAACACATTTTAGAAAAACCTGAGCCTTCACTGGATTTACTGGGACGCGTGAGAGAAAAAACCTTCTCACAGGAGGTCTTACTCTGAATCCTATTCGATACCCTTGAGAGACAATACTCTGAATCTATTGATTTTGGACAGAATCTGCCCAAATGTTTTGGAATAATTTAAATCTGCCCCACACTAGCTGAGCTGGAATGAGGGCTGCACCTTCGGAGGCTGGCTTTGGTTTCTTAAACAGCTTGGATTTATTCCAACTTGAAGAAGGTTTCCAATTTGAACCAGATTCTTTGGGGGAAGGATTTGCTTTCTGTTACTTATTCTGTCAAAAAGAACGAAAATGATTAGAAGTTTAAGATTTACCCTTAGATCTTTAATCCTGAGGTAAAAAAACTCCTCCCCCCCCCCCAGTGACAGTTGAAATAATTTAATCCAACTGAGAACCAAATAAATTGTTACCTTGGAAAGAAAGAGATAGTAATCTAGACTTAGATACCATGTCAGCATTCCAATATTTGAGCCATAAAACTCTTCTGGCTAAAATAGCCAAAGACATAGATCTAACATCAAATTTGATGATGTTAAAAATTAAATTAAAATTACAGATAAAATGATTAGCATGTTGCAGCAAGCGAACAATGCTAGACAAATCAGGATCTGCTTCCTGTTGCGCTATGCTTTCCAACCAAAAAGTTGATGCAGCTGCAACATCAGCCATAGAAATGGCAGGCCTAAGAAAATAGCCAGAATATAAATAAGCTTTCCTTAGATAAGATTCAAGTTTCCTATCTAAAGGGTCCTTAAAGGAAGTACTATCTTCCATAGGGATAGTAGTACGTTTGGCAAGAGTTGAAATAACCCCATCAACTTTGGGGATTTTTTCCCAAAACTCCAATCTAACTGTTGGCAAAAGATACAACTTTTTAAACCTAGGAAATGGAATAAAAGAAGTACCAGGCCTATTCCATTCCTTTGAAATCTTATCAGAAATAGCATCAGGAACTGGAAAAATCTCTGGAGTAACCACAGGAGGTTTATAAACAGATTTTAAACCATTATTAGTTTTAGTATTAAGAGGACTAGTTTCCTCAATATCCAAAGTAATCAACACTTCTTTAACAAAGAACAAACATATTCCATTTAAAAAAGATAAGTAGATTTGTCAGTGTTAATATCTCAGGTAGGATCTTCTGAATCAGATAGATCCTCATCAGAGGAGGATAATTCAGTATTTTGTCGGTCATTTGAAATTTAATCAACTTTATGAGAAGTTTAAAAAGACCTTTTACGTTTATTAGAAGGCGGAATAGCAGACAAAGCCTTCTGAATCGCATCAGCAATAAAATCTTTAATATTCACAGGGATATCATGTACATTAGATGTTGAAGGAAAAAATTTATTGTACTAGCACTAATAAATACATTCTCTGCATGTAAAAGCTTATCATGACAACTTTTACATACCACAGCTGGAGATATCATCTCCACAAATTAACAACAGATATACTTAGCTTTGGTAGAACTGTTATCATGCAGCAGGGCTCCAACAGTGGTTTTTGAGACAGGATCAGATTGAGACATCTTGCAAATGTAAGATAAAAACACAACATATAAAGCAAAATGATCAATTTCCTTATATGGCAGTTTCAGGAATGGGAAAAAATGCAAACAGCATAGCCCTCTGAGCATAGAAAAAAGCAAGAGGCAT
Organism: Bombina bombina; assembly: GCF_027579735.1. Classification (NCBI taxonomy): domain Eukaryota; kingdom Metazoa; phylum Chordata; class Amphibia; order Anura; family Bombinatoridae; genus Bombina; species Bombina bombina. Next base: position 263,188,941 of record NC_069500.1, on the reverse strand, counting down.
ATAGAAAGTGGGACTTTAAATAAATAAAATATTTGGCACCAAGTATGATGCACAATGCAAAATAATTTTTGGGGGGGCTAATAACATCCAGAAATGCTGCAACTCGCGTCATTGTAGACACAACCTTGTGCAAGGAAACTCGGCATCAACTAAGACGCCAGAAATTACGAATTTGCGTCATCGAACGTACCTTCACGCCAAAATAATTCTCGCGCCAAGAATTACGCAATAAACATCAGCATTTTGCAGCCTAGCGAGCCTAATTTTGCACGCGAAAATTAATGAAAAAGCAGTCAATTTGAAAAAAGACTATACCCCAGGTAAGAAAAAATAACTTCCTAAATTTTTGAACTGATAGTTTGCAAAAAGAAATATACATAAACCTGACCAATTGAAAATATAAGTACAATACATATATTTAGAACTTTATATTAATACATAAAGTGCCAAACCATAGCTGAGAGTGTCTTAAGTAATGAAAACATACTTACACGAAAGACACCCATCCACATATAGCAGATAGCCAAACCAGTACTGAAACAGTAACAGTAGGGGTAATGGAATATGAGAGTATATCATCAATCTGAAAAGGGAGGTAGGAGATGAATCTCTACGACCGATAACAGAAAACCTTTGAAAAAATTTCCCTTGAGGAAAACCATAAAATCAATAGGTGATACTCTCTTCTCATCCCTCTGACATTCACTGTACTCTGAGAGGAAACAGGCTTCAAAATGCTGAGAAGTGCATATCATGGAAGAAAATCAAGCACAAACTTACTTCACCACCTCCATAGAAGGCAAAGTTTGTAAAACTGAATTGTGGGTGTGGTGAGGGATGCATTTATAGGCATTTTTAGGTTTGGGAAGCTTTGCCCCTCCTGGTAGGATTGTATTTCCCATACGTCACTAGCTCATGGACTCTTGCCAATTACATGAAAAAAATTATCTGTCCCTGTGAGTGGTGAGTTTCCATTCAGTTATATGTGAAGTACCACATATTTACTGTTTGCTATAGTGCTGAATCTATTATTTACTGTTGTGCTTGTAATTATTTCCTTTCCTAGGTGATATTAACTCTGTCTGTGCACCTGATAATAATTTATTACTTCATGGAACCTAATAAAACTGTCCCCACTGTAACATTTTCAGATTTTTTGGAGGGGTGATCCATGATCCTAATTTTTCTCAGACCTTGGGGCCTATTTATGAAAGGTCTGTCCAACATGATCCGATCAGCGGATCATGTCCGACAGAGCTCGCTGAATGCGGAGAACAATATGCTCTCCGCATTCAGCATTGCACCAGCAGCTCTTATGAACTGCTGGTGCAATGCTGCCCCCTGTAGATTGGCAGCCAATCGGCCGCTAGCAGGGGGGTGTCAATCAACTCGATCATATTTGATTGGGTTGAAATGCGGCGATGTCTGTCCGTCTCCTCAGAGCAGACGGACAGGTTATGTCTCCACTTCAGTCAGTCTGTTTAGTTTTTTCCCCCATAAGGGTCCTTGTGAGGCTCTTTGGATTTTAATCCCCACAGTTACGCGCAAGCAAAAAAGGGTTTATCGTTTATGGTTGACGGGTTTACTGCTCGTATTACAGGTTGAAAGTAAACGTGATTGCTTGAGTGCAATCACGATTTACGCTACAATGATTACTGTGTCCTCAGAGCTCTGTAACTATTTTGCAAATCATAAATGTTGGACAAAAAAATAAAAAATACATTACAAAGTACAATTATTATAACACATCTAATAAAATTATTTAATAAAAAAAATATTGCACAAAAAAGTTATAAGGGCTAAAAGATATGAGGTATCAGGCAGGAAAAGGGCTTTTACATAGAGATACATACATACACATATCTAAATATGGATATGTATTTATGTGTATATGTCACAAAGGGAAAATATGATGCGCTGACTCAAATAAAGTCGAGTTATGGAACAAAAGTTTATTTGAAAAGTCCAAAAAAAGTAAACTTGTACAAAGTTAGTAGGTCACATTCAGGAACGCCTGGCGCGTTTCGCGCATGCGTAGATGCGCTTCTTCGGAGGCCTCCGAAAGTCTAATATCACACTTATGGAAATTGTGGCAACGGTGTTAGTTTAAGCAAATATCAACCCCTTCATAATATAGTATGCTGAAATAATAGTAGATATATAATCTATTCAGTATTCATTATATACCAGTTAGTATCACTGGTGAAGTGTAGGAGAAGGGGGGTGCTGACTGTCTGATAGATATATAGGTACAAAAAAGAGAGAGAAGTTTGACAGTTCCCAAGCACTCACAAAACACTATATAGTAACAGTATGCATTGAAAACCGGATTGTGTCAAGAACTGGTTATTAAAACGTAACTTTTACTAATGATAGAATAAAAAGGGTGATAAATAGTATCAAATGTATAACATAAATATGTGAGACATACATTTAAAACTTAGAATAAGAAACAGATCAGGACTGTGTGTGTGAGACTTCAAAAACAGAATTACTTCCCTGGGTAATAGTTCAAATACACCGTAACCCTCAGGGCTCAGAGAATACACGGATTGCTCTAAAGCTAATCTAAAAACATAATTTATGCTTACCTGATAAATTTATTTCTCTTGTAGTGTATCCAGTCCACGGATCATCCATTACTTATGGGATATTAACTCCTCCCCAACAGGAAGTGCAAGAGGATTCACCCAGCAGAGCTGCTATATAGCTCCTCCCCTAACTGCCATTACCAGTCATTCGACCGAAAACATGCAGAGAAAGGAAAACCATAGGGTGCAGTGGTGACTGTAGTTTAATGGAAAAATTACCTGCCTTAAAGTGACAGGGCGGGCCGTGGACTGGATACACTACAAGAGAAATAAATTTATCAGGTAAGCATAAATTATGTTTTCTCTTGTTAAGTGTATCCAGTCCACGGATCATCCATTACTTATGGGATACCAATACCAAAGCTAAAGTACACGGATGACGGGAGGGACAGGCAGGCTCTTTATACGGAAGGAACCACTGCCTGAAGAACCTTTCTCCCAAAAACAGCCTCCGAAGAAGCAAAAGTGTCAAATTTGTAAAATTTGGAAAAAGTATGAAGAGAAGACCAAGTTGCAGCCTTGCAAATCTGTTCAACAGAAGCCTCATTCTTAAAGGCCCAAGTGGAAGCCACAGCTTTAGTAGAATGTGCTGTAATTCTTTCAGGAGGCTGCTGTCCAGCAGTCTCATAGGCTAACCGTATTATGCTACGAAGCCAAAAGGAGAGAGAGGTAGCCGAAGCTTTTTGACCTCTCCTCTGACCAGAATAAACGACAAACAGGGAAGACGTTTGTCGAAAATCCTTAGTTGCCTGTAGATAAAATTTCAGGGCACGGACTACATCTAGATTGTGTAGCAGACGTTCCTTTTTCGAAGAAGGATTAGGACACAAAGATGGAACCACAATCTCTTGATTGATATTCCTGTTAGTGACCACCTTAGGTAGGAACCCAGGTTTAGTACGCAGAACTACCTTGTCTGAATGAAAAATCAGATAAGGAGAATCACAATGTAAGGCAGATAACTCAGAGACTCTTCGAGCCGAGGAAATCGCCATTAAAAACAGAACTTTCCAAGATAACAACTTGATATCAATGGTATGAAGGGGTACAAACGGAACCCCCTGTAAAACATTAAGAACTAAGTTCAAACTCAATGGTGGAGCAACAGTTTTAAACACAGGCTTGATCCTAGCTAAAGCCTGACAAAAAGCTTGAACGTCCGGAACTTCTGACAGACGTTTGTGTAAAAGAATGGACAGAGCTGAAATCTGTCCCTTTAAGGAACTAGCGGATAAACCCTTTTCTAAACCTTCTTGTAGAAAAGACAATATCCTCGGAATCCTAACCTTACTCCATGAGTAACTCTTGGATTCGCACCAATATAAGTATTTGCGCCATATCTTATGGTAAATATTTCTGGTAACAGGCTTCCTAGCCTGTATTAAGGTATCAATAACTGACTCAGAAAAACCACGTTTTGATAAAATCAAGCGTTCAATTTCCAAGCAGTCAGCTTCAGAGAAAAGTTATAGCATCAAATCTTTGTAAAAAACACAATTTTAGCAAAGGATTGCTCCCATTAGCAAAGGATAACTAACATAACATAACAGTGAGAGAGATCAGTAAACTGTCATAAATTAAATAAAACGACTGCCAAGTGGAAAAAAAATAGTGCCCAAAACATTTTTTCACCCAGTACCTCAGAAAATTAAACGATTTTACATGCCAGCAAAAAACGTTTAACATTAATAAATTGAGTGTTATTAAAAAGCCTGTTGCTAGTCCCTGCAAATTAGGCTAAAATTTTATGCATACAGTATAATTCCAGTGAAGTGCCATTCCCCAGAATACTGAAGTGTAAAATATACATACATGACAGCCTGATACCAGTTGCTGCTACTGCATTTAAGGCTGAGTTTACATTATATCGGTATGGCAGAATTTTCTCATCAATTCCATTGTCAGAAAATAATAAGCTGCTACATACCTCTTTGCAGATTAATCTGCCCGCTGTCCCCTGATCTGAAGTTTACCTCTCCTCAGATGGCCGAGAAACAGCAATATGATCTTAACTACTCCGGCTAAAATCATAGAAAAACTCAGGTAGATTCTTCTTCAAATTCTACCAGAGAAGGAATAACACACTCCGGTGCTATTATAAAATAACAAACTTTTGATTGAAGGTATGAAACTAAGTATAATCACCACAGTCCTCTCACACATCCTATCTATTCGTTGGGTGCAAGAGAATGACTGGTAATGGCAGTTAGGGGAGGAGCTATATAGCAGCTCTGCTGGGTGAATCCTCTTGCACTTCCTGTTGGGGAGGAGTTAATATCCCATAAGTAATGGATGATCCGTGGACTGGATACACTTAACAAGAGAAAAAGGGGATTGACCCCAACAACATTACCTAATCTGAGCAATACTGGTATCAAGAGCAGGAGAGGAAACGGTTTATAAATGACTGATTAAGGAAGGCAATTGCCACATCAATATGAGCTTAGAAAGGTCCCAGGTAAACACAAATTAGCAAGTCTCATGCACACAGACAATGCCTGATGTACATTTCGCCGCTAGCACGGCTTTCTCAGAGGCTAACCAGAGTCAGGGCCCCCAACCCGGTATTTGTATCATCATTGACCAATAGAAATGGGTTCTAAGCACACACCTCTAGATGCAGCCTATAACAAGAGGCTTAACATAATTGGTTAAAGATTCATCACATGATCGTATCAAGCAGATGTCAGGCTAGTAACATGTTGAAACAATTTTGTAATCAATAACAGATTTTCATTCACACATTTCAACACACATATAATGAGATTCATCCTTCCTATGTCACACGTAGGAAAATTTAAATTTTAATTGCGTTTTTCAAAAAACGATCATAAGAGAATGATGTCAAAACTCATTCACAAATTGACTTAAATAAGACACACTCTTCTTATCTGTCAGAGCAAAGAGTAATGTTAACACGAATAAGTATATTGACTCTATTGAAACGGAATCTTCTTGTGTGTCCCTAGTAGATTAAGTGCATAAAATAGCTTAATATCAAAAATCTATATGTAAGATTTATGAATAATATCACGTAATGCACATCACATTTCAAATAGCAAACCAAAAAAGGGGGGACATTGTTTGCAATATTTCAGCCAATATTATCACTATAGTGCAGATCCTGCCTATTAGTGGATTAACCAAATTTAATTGCGTTTTTCAACAAACGATAATAAAAGAATAATGTCAACACTAATCCACCAATTGACTTAAATTGAACACACTATTATTATTTATAAAAGCAAAGAGTATTGTTATGCAATCATAAGATGAAATATGCTAAAGTGTATCTCTTATTACAGTGGTTATAATCATAATTTATTTTGTACTGTAATTTCCCAAACGTCATCTGCTGTGATAGGCTGCATTTAGAGGTGTGTGCTTAGAACCAATTTCTATTGGTCAATGATGATACAAATACCGGGTTGGGGGCCCTGACTCTGGTTAGCCTCTGAGAAAGCCGTGCTAGCGGCGAAATGTACATCAGGCATTGTCTGTGTGCATGAGACTTGCTAATTTGTGTTTACCTGGGACCTTTCTAAGCTCATATTGATGTGGCAATTGCCTTCCTTAATCAGTCATTTATAAACCGTTTCCTCTCCTGCTCTAGATACCAGTATTGCTCAGATTAGGTAATGTTGTTGGGGTCAATCCCCTTTTTAAGATTAGCTTTAGAGCAATCCGTGTATTCTCTGAGCCCTGAGGGTTACGGTGTATTTGAACTATTACCCAGGGAAGTAATTCTATTTTTGAAGTCTCACACACACAGACCTGATCTGTTTCTTAATCTAAGTTTTAAATGTATGTCTCACATATTTATGTTATACATTTGGTACTATTTACCACCCTTTTTATAATATCACACTTACCTTTGGAGCGACTTATAAACTCACTTCGGATAGTGCTATTGACTGTTTTTGTTTGCTAAGAAGTAGATAACACAATATTTGCGGCAGAATTGACTTGTGCTCTATGCTTTAAACTTTTTTGCACATACGGCAGTTCATTTATGCCCTATTACACTACGGATAAACTTTTGTATTTTAGCCGCTGTTATCTTCACATTGTTCTTGGTTATCTGCATTAACGCATATCTTGTTTTTGATATTACCATAATTTTTATGCATGCATATGTACATTTGGATATTTTAGCATTTTTAAGAATTAGCACATTTTATGAATTCATCTTTTTACAAGCATTGGGAGACGTCCCACTTTTATATGTATTTTTCTATTTAGAGATCCAATTGTCCATCAGCTGCTTTATGGTGTGACTTATTAGCTGATCTGATTTCCGATGAGGCCTCAGTTGAAGATTTGCAGTTTTAATAAACTACTTTGGACTAATTAATATATTTGTCATGCAGTTGTGGACATTATTTTCATTAATGTTTAAAACATGACATTTGTGGTACTGGCCAGAAGGGCATTACGGCTAAAATCTTACAAATATATTTAGAGTTTTGCGGCCAAAGGGGTGCGTTAGCTACGCATGGTTTTTTCCCCCTGCACCTTTTAAATAACGCTGGTATTTAGAGTTGTCTGAATGGCTGCGTTAGGCTCCAAAAAGGGAGCGTAGAGCATAATTTACCGCCACTTCAACTCTAAATACCAGCGTTGCTTATGGTAGCGGCAAGCTGGAAAAACGTGCTCGTTCACGATTCCCCCATAGGAAACAATGGGGAATTTTGAGCTGAAAAAAAACCTAACACCTGCAAAAAAGCAGCGTTCAGCTCCTAACGCAGCCCCATTGTTTCCAATGGGGAAACACTTCCTAAGTCTGCACCTAACACCCTAACATGAACCCCGAGTCTAAACACCCCTAACCTTACACTTATTAACCCCAATCTGCCGCCCCCGCTATCGCTGACCCCTGCATTATATTATTAACCTCTAATCTGCCGCTCCGGACACCGCCGCAACCTACATTATCCCTATGAACCCCTAATCTACTGCTCACAACATCGCCGACCCCTATATTATATTTATTAACCCCTAATCTGCCGCCCCAACGTCGCCGCTACCTTACCTACACTTATTAACCCCTAATCTGCTGACCGGACCTCGCCGCCACTATAATAAATGTATTAACTCCTAAACTGCCGCACTCCCGTCTCGCAACCCCTATAATAAATTTTATTAACCCCTAATCTGCCCTCCCTAACATCTTTGACACCAAACTTCAAGTATTAACCCCTAATCTGCCGACCGGACCTCGCAGCTACTCTAATAAATTTATTAACCCCTAATGCTAAGTCTAACCCTAACACTAACACCCCCCTAAATTAAATATAATTTAAATCTAACAAAATAAATTAAATCTTATTAAATAAATTAATCCTATTTAAAGCTAAATACTTACCTGTAAAATAAATCCTAATATAGCTACAATATAACGAATAATTATATTGTAGCTATTTTAGCATTTATATTTATTTTACAGGCAACTTTGTATTTATTTTAACTAGGTACAATAGCTATTAAATAGTTATTATCTATTAAATAGTTACCTAGTTAAAATAATTACCAAATTACCTGTAAAATAAATCCTAACCTAAGTTACAATTAAACCTAACACTACACTATCAATAAATTAATTAAATAAATTAACTACAAGTACCTACAAGTACCTTACAATTAAATAAACTAAACTAAATTACAAAAAAAAAAAAAACACTAAATTACAAAAAATAAAAAAAGATTACAAGAATTTTAAGCTAATTACACCTACTCTAAGCCCCCTAAAAAATATCAAAGCCTTCCAAAATAAAAAAATGCCCTACCCTATTCTAAAATAAAAAGTTAACAGCTCTATTCCCTTACCAGCCCTTAAAAGGGCTTTTTGCGGGGCATGCCTCAAAGAAATCAGCTCTTTTGCCTTTAAAAAAAACACAATACCACCCCCCAACATTACAACCTACCACCCACATACCCCTACTCTAACCCAAACTCCCCTTAAATAAACCTAACACTACCCCACTGAAGATCTCCCTACCTTGAGTCGTCTTCACTCAGCCAAGCAGCGATGGACCAAAAGAAGACATCCGGAGCAGCAGAAGTCTTCATCCTATCCGGGCAGAAGAGGACATCCAGACCGGCAAACATCTTCATCCAAGCGGCATCTTCTATCTTCATCCATCCGACGAGGAGCGGCTCCATCTTCAAGACCTCCGGCGCGGAACATCCTCTTCTCCCGACGACTAGACGACGAATGAAGGTTCCTTTAAGTGACGTCATCCAAGATGGCGTCCCTCGAATTCCGATTGGCTGATAGGATTCAATCAGCCAATCAGATTTTTCCTACCTTAATTCCGATTGGCTGATAGAATCCTATCAGCCAATCGGAATTTGAGGGACGCCATCTTTGATGATGTCACTTAAAGGAACCTTCATTCATCGTCTAGAAGATGTTTGCCGGTCCGGATGTCCTCTTCTGCCCAGATAGGATGAAGACTTCTGCCGCTCCGGATGTCTTCTTTTGGTCCATCGCTGCTCGGCTGAGTGAAGACGACTCAAGGTAGGGAGATCTTCAGGGGGGTAGTGTTAGGTTTATTTAAGGGGGGTTTGGGTTAGAGTAGGGGTATGTGGGTGGTGGGTTGTAATGTTGGGGGGTGGTATTGTGTTTTTTTTTTTACAGGCAAAAGAGCTGATTTCTTTGGGGCATGCCCCGCAAAAAGCCCTTTTAAGGGTTGGTAAGGTAATAGGGTAGGGCATTTTTTTATTTTGGGGGCTTTGTTTTTTTTTTAGGGGGCTTAGAGTAGGTGTAATTAGCTTAAAATTCTTGTAATCTTTTTTTATTTTTTGTAATTTAGTGTTTGTTTGTTTTTGTAATTTAGTTTAGTTGATTTAATTGTAGGTAATTGTAGGTAGTTTAGTTCATTAATTTATTGATAGTGTAGTGTTAGGTTTAATTGTAACTTAGGTTAGGATTTATTTTACAGGTAATTTTGTAATTATTTTAACTAGGTAGCTATTAAATAGTAAATAACTATTTAATAGCTGAGCGGGGAAGTGCTCTGTTGCGTCATCACGCAGCACAATCAGCGCGAGCCCAGGTCAAGTGCAGACACGAAGGCGGCAGAGAGAATGTCGCGTCTGCTACAGAGGCTGGGAGTGGTGTGTGCCCATTGAAGTTTTCCCCGGAAGGGCGAGGAGTGTTGCGGTATAGCGGTATGGTGGTAGAGGACAACAGGGAGCCGACACCCTCGTTCCAAGTAGAGAACAGCAAGGGGAGCGCTGTGGCGTGGGAGATCACGCAAGCTGCTGCAACAGCAGCACAAGAAGAGTCTAGCTGCTTTCCTGTGGCTGGAAGCTGCTGACTAATGCTGGGGCTCTTTGGTGCCTGAGAGGGTGAGAGCGGTGCACCCTAGAGCTGCAGAGCTGCCTCTACTTGAGAGGTCTTCAACCCCCATTACAGAATCTATAGTGGAGAAGACTCAGAAGGATCCTGGGGTAAGGAGAAGCCGAAGGAGAGGGGAAAAAGGGGAGGTAGGAACTGTTATTTCTTTCATTTATTACACTTTGAAGAACGCAGTTGCTCTCTTTGATGCCATGCTGATGTGGGGATAATGTGGCTAAGGGATGATTAAATGAACTGACACTGAGGCTGTTGAGCTGGAAAGCAAACAGGTGCTTGGTCCCTTTTACCCCCTCAGAGCTGTCGCCATCCTCCCAATGTGTTATTATATTTCACCTCCCTAAGTACCCCCTAAAGTATCTCCTAATAAGAAAAACTCCCCTAGAGAGACTTGTTATTGAGGAAGTAATTGGCGCATACTGCAAACTTTATTATTTGCCATCAATTTACCACTGTAGGAGGGACATAAGCTTCATTGTGCTACTTTCTATCTTAATGTTACATCTCTCTCCTATATGGGTATTTACCTGGAAGAATTTTCTTCACCTTGGGTGTAAATTGTACTGCGAATTGAGCCTGAATTGCTGAAAATTATTTTTGGAGGCTTCATAGGATAACTAAGGCGACCTGTATGATTGCTGCAGCTGTGTCACACGAGCTGGGACTTTTGATTTATGCTACAGAAGGGTCCTTGAATGAATTGAGGAAGCAGTTGATGTGTATTGCTAACCCTGCCACCTGTCAGCTAATTATTATAATAGGGTGGCTACAAGTTTCCCTTCTGTTATCATCTATCTTGTTTGTTTTACATTTCTCTCCTATATGGGTATTCAGGGAAGAAAAAACTCTCTACACCTTGGGTGCAAGCTGTATTATAAATAAAAGCTTAAGCTGCGTAAAGAGCTGTAGGTTGCTATACATGGATAAATATCTTACTCAATCCAAAATGTCACCTAAATTAAAGCAATTGGAGAGGAAGAACAACAAAGCCACCCCTGCTACCTCCCCAAATAAATCTATGATGGAAGAAAGGAACTCTGAGGCCTCTAATGCCCTGAATGCCGGTGAAATTGCAGCTCTGGTGGCAGACCTAATTAGTCCTAAAATAGAGGAATTCTATAAAAGGGTGGATACAATTTTGGAAGAGTTAAAATCTTAAACAGAAAGATTAAGAGAGGCTGAACAGAGAATCTCTAATTGTGAAGACATTCAAAATACTATACAGCTACAAATAGAAGCACTCCAAAAACAGAACGCAGTTTTAACCAACAAGATTGAGGATATGAAAAACAGGTCAAGGAGAAGCAATCTGCGGCTCATTGGAATACCAGAAGCTTTGAAATTTCAAGACCTCAAGAAATTTGTGGAGCACTCACTTCCGGAAATACTAGGCCTGAATCCTGAGAGTAACATCTTTACAATTGAAAGAGTACATAGGCTGGGAAGAGAGAGGAGATTATGTTGAAAGAGAGGAAACCAAGGCCTGTGATTGCAAAATTCTTGAACTTTCAAGGGAAAAACGAGATTTTAAGGGCCTATAGGAAAAATAAGTCGCTACAATTTCAAGGAGTGAAAATCCTACTCTTTCAGGACTTTTCTATCTGCTAGATTTAGAGTTTTGTCGGTAACGACCCGCGAATCTAACGCTGGCTTTTTTCTGGCCGCACCTTTAAAATAACTCTGGTATTGAGAGTCCACAGAATGGCTGCGTTAGGCTCCAAAAAAGGAGCGTAGAGCATATTTAACGCAACTTCAACTCTCGATACCAGAGTTGCTTACGGACACGGCCAGCCTCAAAAACGTGCTCGTGCACGATTCCCCATAGGAAACAATGGGGCTGTTTGAGCTGAAAAAAAACCTAACACCTGCAAAAATGCCGCATTCAGCTCCTAACGCAGCCCCATTGTTTGCTATGGGGAAACACTTCCTACGTCTGCACCTAACACCCTAACATGTACCCCGAGTCTAAACACCCCCAACCTTACACTTATTAAACCCCTAATCGGCCGCCCCCGCTATCGCTGACCCCTGTAAATTATTTTTAACCCCTAATCTGCCGCTCCGTAAACCGCCGCTACTTACATTATCCCTATGTACCCCTAATCTGCTTCCCCTAACACCGCCGACCCCTATATTATATTTATTAACCCCTAATCTGCCCCCCACAACGTCGCCTCCACCAGCCTACACTTATTAACCCCTAATCTGCCGAGCGGAACGCACCGCTATTATTATAAAGTTATTAACCCCTAATCCGCCTCACTAACCCTATAATAAATAGTATTAACCCCTAATCTGCCCTCCCTAACATCGCCGACACCTAACTTCAATTATTAACCCCTAATCTGCTGACTGGAGCTCACCGCTATTCTAATAAATGTATTAACCCCTAAAGCTAAGTCTAACCCTAACACTAACACCCCCCTAAATTAAATATAATTTTAATCTAACGAAATTAATTAACTCTTATTAAATAAATTATTCCTATTTAAAGCTAAATACTTACCTGTAAAATAAATCCTAATATAGCTACAATATAAATTATAATGATATTATAGCTATTTTAGGATTAATATTTATTTTACAGGTAACTTTGTATTTATTTTAACCAGGTACAATAGCTATTAAATAGCTATTAAAGAACTATTTAATAGCTAAAATAGTTAAAATAATTACAAATTTACCTGTAAAATAAATCCTAACCTAAGTTACAATTAAACCTAACACTACACTATCAATAAATAAATTAAATAAAATACCTATAATTATCTACAATTAAAAAGAACTAAGTTACAAAAAATAAAAAAATATTTACAAACATTAGAAATATATTACAACAATTTTAAACTAATTACACCTACTCTAAGCCCCCTAATAAAATAACAAAGCCCCCCAAAATAAAAAAAATGCCCTACCCTATTCTAAATTACTAAAGTTCAAAGCTCTTTTACCTTACCAGCCCTGAACAGGGCCCTTTGCTGGGCATGCCCCAAGAAGTTCAGCTCTTTTGCCTATAAAAAAAAACATACAATACCCCCCCCAACATTACAACCCACCACCCACATACCCCTAATCTAACCCAAACCCCCCTTAAATAAACCTAACACTAAGCCCCTGAAGATCTCCCTACCTTGAGTCGTCTTCACCCAGCCGAGCCAAATTCTTCATCCAAGCGGAGCAAGAAGAGGTCCTCCATCCAGTAGAAGTCTTCATCCAAGCGGGGCAGAAGAGGTCTTCCATCCGATTGAAGTCTTCATCCAAGAGGCATCTTCTATCGTCATCCATCCGGAGCGGAGCGGGAGCATCCTGAAGACCTCCGACGCGGAACATCCATCCTGGCCGACGACTCAACGACGAATGACGGTTCCTTTAAATGACGTCATCCAAGATGGCGTCCCTCGAATTCCGATTGGCTGATAGGATTCTATCAGCCAATCGGAATTAAGGTAGGAATATTCTGATTGGCTGATGGAATCAGCCAATCAGAATTAAGTTCAATCCGATTGGCTGATCCAATCAGCCAATCAGATTGAGCTCGCATTCTATTGGCTGATCGGAACAGGTTAGGATTTATTTTACAGGTAAATTTGTAATTATTTTAACTATTTTAGCTATTAAATAGTTCTTAACTATTTAATAGCTATTGTACCTGGTTAAAATAAATACAAAGTTACCTGTAAAATAAATATTAATCCTAAAATAGCTATAATATAAATATAATTTATATTGTAGCTATATTAGGATTTATTTTACAGGTAAGTATTTAGCTTTAAATAGGAATAATTTATTTAATAAGAGTTAATTAATTTTGTTAGATTAAAATTATATTTAACTTAGGGGGGTGTTAGTGTTAGGGTTAGACTTAGCTTTAGGGGTTAATACATTTATTAGAATAGCGGTGAGCTCCAGTCGGCAGATTAGGGGTTAATAATTGAAGTTAGGTGTCGGCGATGTTAGGGAGGGCAGATTAGGGGTTAATACTATTTATTATAGGGTTAGTGAGGCGGATTAGGGGTTAATAACTTTATTATAGTAGCGGTGCGGTCCGCTCGGCAGATTAGGGGTTAATAAGTGTAGGCAGGTGGAGGCGACGTTGAGGGGGGCAGATTAGGGGTTAATAAATATAATATAGGGGTCGGCGGTGTTAGGGGCAGCAGATTAGGGGTACATAGCTATAATGTAGGTGGCGGCTCTTTGCGGTCGGCAGATTAGGGGTTAATTATTGTAGGTAGCTGGCTGCGACATTGTGGGGGGCAGGTTAGGGGTTAATAAATATAATATAGGGGTCGGCGTTGTTTGGGGCAGCAGATTAGGGGTACATAAGTATAACGTAGGTGGCGGTCGGCAGATTAGGGGTTAAAAAAATTTAATCGAGTGTCGGCGATGTGGGGGGGCCTCGGTTTAGGGGTACTTATGTAGTTTATGGGTGTTAGTGTACTTTAGAGCACAGTAGTTAAGAGCTTTATGAACCGGCGTTAGCCCAGAAAGCTCTTAACTACTGACTTTTTTCTGCGGCTGGAGTTTTGTCGTTAGATTTCTAACGCTCACTTCAGACACGACTCTAAATACCGGAGTTAGAAAGATCCCATTGAAAAGATAGGATACGCAATTGACGTAAGGGGATCTGCGGTATGGAAAAGTCGCGGCTGAAAAGTGAGCGTTAGACCCTTTTTTGAATGACTCCAAATACCGGCGGTAGCCTAAAACCAGCGTTAGGGGCCTCTAACGCTGGTTTTCACGGCTACCGCCAAACTCTAAATCTAGGCCTATGGAAACATCGCTGACGAGGAAGCATTTTTCATCAGTATGTTCTCGCCTAGTGTCTGAAAACAGACTTTTTTCTCTTTTGTACCCAGCTAAGCTGAAGATCAAATCTGGGTCTGACTTTGGTTTTTTTTATTCTCCTGAGGCTGCCCAAAATTTTTTAGAAAATGAATCAAAAATTTAATCTGTCTAATGACAGTTCCCTGTCCCTTTTTAACTCAAGTTTTTTTTTTTTTCTTACTATTAAAGCACTGCCTATGCTTTTTGTGCCCTGTCCTTTCTTTATTCTAGGGGGGGGGGGGTTTGTTTTGTTTTTTTTTTGTTTTTTTTAAAAACACTGTTCATACTTTCTGTGTTCAATTGCAGAAAAAATGTGGGTTGTTTTTTTTTTTGTTTTTTTTTCTTCCTGTGTGTGTGGAATAGTCACTGTATAATTCTCATGCCTGAATTCTGTACATTTATTGAACAGATGGATAATATGTGCAATATGGGTTTAAGTATAGAGCAAACAATCACGGTCACAAAGTGTATTATTTGAAGAAGGCACATTCATGAAACAGAATTATATTATGTCTGTATTTTTGACCAATAAGGGTTAATCACTATATCTTTTTTTTTTTTTTTTTCTGCTTGTTATGTGGAATAGTCACTGTTTGAATTTAAAGTTTGAATTTTGTACATTTATGGAACAGATGGACAGCACATGCTCTATGGGTTTGAGTATAGAATTAAACAATCACTGTTATAAATTGTTTGAAGAAGACATATTTACTCAATAGAATGATATTTTGTCGGTATCTTTGGTTAATAAGGACTAAACACCATATGCAAACGTATTCTGTGTATATATGTTTAAGTATAGAACAGTTAGTCACTGTATTATTGGTTGTATTATGCACAATCACTGGATAAGAATATATTAAGTATAAACTTGTATATATTTTTTTTCTTTTCTCTCTCTCTCCCTTTCCCTTCTCTCTCCTCCTCCCTCCTTTCCTTTTCAATCAGCGCTTACTCTTCCTCCTTTATTTTTTGTGTAGTTAAAGAATGGTAAAGGTTTTAACCTGGAATGTAGGGGGGATTCACTCCCCAGTTAAAAGGAAAGCAATTCTAAATTATTTAGGTAAAAGCAACTTTGATATAGATTGTCTTCAGGAAACCCACTTGTCAGATAAAGAGCACAATAAAATTAAAGCAAAATGGTTGGGAGAGCCTTTTTTCTCATTTTATATTAAACCATCTAGAGGGGTAATGATCCTATTTCATACGAAATTTGATTATAAAATTCTTAGAGTCTTAAAGGATAAAGAAGGGAGGTATTTAATTATCAGGCTTATTATACAGAACCAGGAATATTTACTGGTTAATATTTATGGTCCTAATAACTCAGATGAAAGGTTTTGGAGGTCATTAATTAAAATTGTATGAAAATTCTCTAAAGCTAAATTGTTATTAGCAGGTGACTTCAATCTGACTCCTAACTCTTATTTGGATAGGAGGAAAATGGGTCCGGACAGCAACAAGGGCAAATATAAATCTTCTCAGATTAAATTTGAGAAAAATATTTTTGGTTTATTGTCTGAGGCTTTAAATGTAGTGGATATATGGAGACTTTTGAATCCTAGCAATTTGGAATATACTTGTTGTTCAAAATCACACAATACCCTTTCAAGATTGGATATGTTCCTCATCTCTGAATCTTTGGTAATTAGAATTGAGAAGTGCAATATACATGATTTTGTGTTATCAGACCATGCCCCAGTAACTTTATCTTTTAAAACAAAGTTAAACTTCACTTATAATTGCTTCTTTTCCCCCACGTACCTAAGAGATTCGGTTAAATTCAAAAACTTCCTCTTGACTACATGGGAAGAATTTGGGACATTTAATAATCATTGTAGAGAAAATATCCAACTATTTTGGGAGACTGCTAAAGTCTATATGAAAGCGGAAATTAATACTTATGTAGCAAGGTTAAAGAAGGACAAGGTAGGGAGAGAGAAGGACCTATCTGAGAAGGTAAGGGAGTCATATGCTTTGTACTTAATAAAGTTAACACAGAAAGTTATTTTTCCATAAGGAAAGATAGAGAGACCTTTCTATTGGGAGAAGCACAGGAACTTCTTTATAGGAATGCTGCTAGATTTTCAAAGTTTGACAATAAAGCCGGTAAATTGATGGCTGCAACTTTTAAGAGACAAACTAGGAGGAAACCAGTTGCAGCCTTGAAAATAAGGGGTACAACTTATACTGGGCAGGAGAAAATTACACAACTATTTCAGAACTTTTATAAAGAACTCTATTCAACTCAGAGTCCTGAAATAGGAAAAATTACGGAATTTCTGGACAGAACTGTCATTCCTCAAATCTCAGAAGTAGATCGCGAGTGTCTGAACCAACCGATATCTGAAAATGAGATTCAGAAAACAATTAGTTCAATGGCTAGGGGGAAAACGCAAGGGCCAGATAATTTACCTCTGGAGTTCTACCAGATGTTATGGACTGAAATTGGCCCGGTTCTGGTAGATCTTTACAATGCGTATTTTGGATCAAATCTTAAAACATCAGACAATTTTAAAAGAGCGAATATTATTGTAATCCCTAAAAGTAACAAAGACCCTTCAAATATTGCTTCGTATAGACCTATTTCCTTGCTTGGTCTGGATTATAAAATCTTAATGAAAATTCTGGCCGACAGGTTGAAGTTAATACTCCCTAGGATAATTCACCAGGATCAGGCGGGTTTTATTATGGGTAGGGCCTCGGAGTTCAATATAAGGAAAATTCTACATGTAATTTGCCATTATGGGGGGGGCGGCTCGGCTCTGCCGGAGGCCTTCCTGCTATCTTTGGATGCAGAGAAGGCCTTCAACAGAGTGGAGTGGTCCT
Organism: Bombina bombina; assembly: GCF_027579735.1. NCBI lineage: Eukaryota > Metazoa > Chordata > Amphibia > Anura > Bombinatoridae > Bombina > Bombina bombina. The sequence continues at coordinate 263,171,337 of NC_069500.1, read as the reverse complement.
TCCTTCTACAGGTATTGGGGAGGTTTGGGATTGTGGGGCAGTTTAGGGATTTTGTGACTAATATTTACTCAGATATTAAAGCTTCTATCTTGATCAATTATGGGATCTCGGACGTTTTTTCTTTGACAAGAGGCACTAGACAGGGGTGTCCTATGTCGCCTTTGCTGTTTAATCTTATAATTGAGCCCTTAGCTATGAGATTAAGGAATCTGCTTACCGGAATTAACATAGGAAAGGAGATATTTAAGACTGCGTTATTTGCGGATGATCTTTTACTATATGTATCCAACCCAAAAAAACAGGTTGAAGAGATTGTGAACTTATTGGATCAATACAGTATAGTGTCAGGTTATAAGATTAACCTTGCAAAATCTAAGATCCTATGGTTAAAACAAGATATAGAGGATCTCCAAACCTATTAATTTATGGAAACTAAGACTCTGAGCTATTTAGGGCTGAAGATCTCGGCCAACTCTGCTAATTGGTATAGGGACAATATTGGTACGGTTTTGAGGGATACTGAAGAGAAGATGAAATCTTGGGCGACACTCCCAGTCTCTTTGACTGGTAAAGTGGCCCTGTTTAAAATGTTTATTGTTCCTAAAATTTTGTATACATTAAGGATGCTACCCTTCTTGATTAAGAAGATTGATCTTTTGTGCTTTAATCAAGCATTAAGGTACTATCTTTGGAGTGGAAGGAAACCAAGACTCAAGCTAGCCAAGTTATATCAACCGTATTGTAAAGGAGGATTGGGGCTATCCAATTTAGAATGGTATAATCAGGCTGCCATCTTGCGATTTCCAGTAGACTGGTTAAAACGGTATTTTATATATTCAGAAGAGTCTCTAGAAAGACAGGTTTGTTCCTCTCTCTCCCTGAACTTTGTTCTATTTGCTGCCAACAAGGAGCAGGGTTAGTAGGGTTATTTGTGACCATCCACTATTTAAGGATATATTGCTGTGTTGGAGGAAGTTATCTAAACATTTGGGTTTAGCCCAGAATGTTTCTAAATGGTTACCGATAAAAGGCAATATCCGATTTCTGCTGTGTTGCTGTGTTGGAGGAAGTTATCTAAACATTTGGGTTTAGCCCAGAATGTTTCTAAATGGTTACCGATAAAAGGCAATATACGATTTCCGCTGGGTAACATGACGGCTATTTATGAAAGATGGTCACCGGCTAATCCTTTGATTGTTAGTGATTTTTATGACTATAACCATCATAAAGTATGTGCATTTTATAATTTTCAAAAAAAAGTTTCCAGGAATTCAGAGAAACCATATTTTTTATTTTTTACAAATTAAGAGTGTCTTGTTAGAATCTCTCCCCATATGTGGGAGGATCATCCTCTTATTAATGTTAAATTATCAGAGAAAAGGTTATTGTCAAATATCTACAGATTTCTTCTATCTTTAGAAGAAAAGGATGTGTCACAGGAGCTAGCTAAACGGTGGGATAGAATAACTGATTTAACGGACTTAGATAAATCACCTATGAATAGCCTTAAACTTACTCAAAGACTTTTTTCGGCTTCTTATTATAGAGAATTACAATTTAGATTAATTCAGGGGGATTATTTAACCCCTCGTAGGGTGGCTAAATGGAATAAAGAAGTGACTAATGTTTGTCCTAAATGTTCTTTCCAAGATCCTAATTTGGGTGATTTGTTATGGGACTGTCCCAAGCTTAAACAATTTTGGGTGAAGTTAGAGTTGTATCTCTCTTTAATAGGGAAATCGAGGATTTACGTAGAAAGGGACTCTATCCTCTTTCTGGTCGGCCATAACTCTTGGGGAAATTTAGCAAACTTTATAAGTACGGTAATAATAATAGTGAGGACACTTATCTTTAAATATTGGATAACTTCTAAAACTCCCTCTATGAGGGAAGTGAAAAATCTTTTGCTTGACTCAATGATTAAGGCAGCCTTTGAGTCTAAGCTGAGTGGGGGAAGAGAAAATTCCTTTCTCAAGATCTGGAGAGAGTTTGCTTGCTGTCAAAGCGAGGGTACGGTACTCTATATAGAGCAAATCATTAATCTAAAGATAACTTGAGGAGGCACAGGAGATGGTAGAGGAGGGGCGAGGGGGGAGGGGGGAGCGCAGTGGGTGAGAGTTGTGGGAGGCTTCCCCCCCCCCTCTTTTTTTTTTTTCCTCTCAAACCATATGGATAGTTAGTATTTGTGAAATAGATAGGGGAGGATAGGGGGACAGGGACAAGGAAAATGAATAATCTGGGAACTGGTAATTGGTTTGATTTAAATGTGTATCTATTTTGGGGAAATTTGCTTTATGTAATTTGTTTTATGTGCTGAGTATTGGCTTTTCTTTTTTTTTCTTCTTTTGATGTATTTGTTTCTTTTTTGTTTTTGGATATAAATAAAAATAATAATAATAAAAAAAAAAACTATTTAATAGCTATTGTACCTAGTTAAAATAAATACAAAGTTGCCTGTAAAATAAATATAAATGCTAAAATAGCTACAATATAATTATTTGTTATATTATAGCTATATTAGGGTTTATTTTACAGGTAAGTATTTAGCTTTAAATAGGATTAATTTATTTAATAAGAAATAATATATTTCGTTAGATTTAAATTATATTTAATTTAGGGGGATGTTAGGGTTAGACTTAGCTTTAGGGGTTAATACATTTATTATAGTAGCGGCGAGGTCCGGTCGGCAGATTAGGGGTTAATACTTGAAGTTAGGTGGCGGCGACGTTGGGGGGGGGGCAGATTAGGGGTTAATAAATATTATGTAGGTGTCGGCGATGTTTGGGGCAGCAGATTAGGGGTACATAGGGATAATGTAGGTTGCGTCGGTGTGTGATCGGCAGATTAGGGGTTAAAAATATTTATTAGAATGGTGGCGATGTGGGGGGACCTCGGTTTAGGGGTACATAGGTAGTTTATGGGTGTTAGTGTACTTTAGAGCACAGTAGTTAAGAGCTTTATGAACCGGCGTTAGCTCAGAAAGCTCTTAACTCCTGACTTTTTTCTGCGGCTGGAGTTTTGTCGTTAGAGTTCTAACGCTCACTTTAGCCAAGACTCTAAATACCCGCGTTAGGAAGATCCCATTGAAAAGATAGGATACGCAATTGGCGTAAGGGGATCTGCGGTATGGAAAAGTTGCGGCTGGAAAGTGAGCGTTAGACCCTTTCCTGCCTGACTCTAAATACCAGCGGGCGGCCAAAACCAGCGTTAGGAGCCCTTAACGCTGCTTTTGACGGCTACTGCAGAACTCTAAATCTAGGCATGTGTCTGCTGCTATAGATTCCAAGAATAGACTAAAAGCTAATAATATTTCAGGAAACAATGTTTTTCATATCTGGTTAAGATGCCATGATTTCCACAGTAGGGGGAGGAAAATTTGCTCTTCTGCCTCAAGACAAACTATCTAAAGGAAAGGGCCAATCTAGCAATCATTTGTCTTAATCTTCCAAATCTTCTTGGAAGTCAAGTAGCTGTTGGAATAAAACTTCCACTAATTCCAGTTCTGGTTAGGGTTAGGTTAAACATTTGTTAGCAGGCGTGATCCAGATACATTCAGACTATTGGGTTTTGAGCATTGTGTCCCAGGTTTACAGAATAGGTTTTTGGACAAAGGGTGAACTCGATGCCCATTAGCAATGCAGGAAGTATCTTGGATTTTGGCTTGGTTGAAATTCAATCTATTTACAATATCTCAAAGCCCACTAGCAATGCAGGAAGTATCTCAGATTTTGGCTTGGGTGGAATTCAATCTGTTTACAATATCAGCAATTCACATATCAGGGGTCAACAATAGAGTCAATTATTATTTCAGTCAATAATCCCTACATAAACAAAGTCCTGAAAGACAATCCCTACATTCGGGGGAATGGTCTCTCAATCAAGACTGCTTCAATCAGATTCTATTAAAAAAAGTAAATTTATGCTTACCTGATAAATTAATTTCTTTTACAATATGACGAGTCCACAGATTTCATCCTTACTTGTGGGATATTAACCTCCTGCTAACAGGAAGTGGCAAAGAGCACCACAGCAGAGCTCTCCCTTCCCCTCCACCCCCAGTCATTCGACCGAAGGTTTAGGAAGAGAAAAGGAAAGGCTAAAAGGTGCAGAGGTGACTGAAGTTACAAAAAATAAATCTGTCTTAAAAGAACATGGTGGGCAGTGGACTCGTCATATCGTAACAGAAATTAATTTTTCAGGTGAGCATAAATGTACTTTTCTTTTACAAAGATATGACGAGTCCACGGATTTCATCCTTACTTGTGGGATACCAATACCAAAGCAATAGGACACGGATGAAAGGGAGGGACAAAACAGGAACCTAAATGGAAGGTACCACTACTTAAAGAACCTTTCTCCCAAAAACAGCCACAGATGAAGCAAAAGTATCAAATTTGGAAAATTTGGAAAAAGTATGAAGGGACGACCAAGTCGCAGCCTTACAAATCTGTTCAACAGAAGCATTGTTTTTAAAGGCCCCTGTGGAAGCCACAGCCCTAGTAGAATGAGCCGTAATTCTTTCAGGAGGCTGCTGTCCAGCAGTCTCATATGCCAGGCGGATGATACTCCTCAGCCAAAAAGAAAGAGAGGTAGCCGTAGCTTTCTGACCCCTACCCTTTCCAGAATAAACAATGAATAATGAAGATGATTGACGGAAATCCTTAGTTGCCTGTAAGTAAAACTTCAGGGCACGGACCACGCCCAAGTTATGTAACAGACGTTCCTTGTTCTTAGAAGAAGGATTAGGACACAAAGAAGGAACAACAATTTCCTGATTAATATTCTTATTAAAAACAAACTTAGGAAGAAATCCAGGTTTGGTATGTAAAACCACCTTATCAGAATGGAAAATAAGATAAGGTGAATCAAACTGTAACGCTTAAAGCTCAGAAACTCTTCGAGCAGAAGAAATAGCAACTAAAAACAGAACTTTCCAAGATAACAATTTAATATCTATGGAATGCATAGGTTCAAATGGAACCCTTTGAAGAACCCGAAGAACTAAATTCAAACTCCAGGGAGGAGTATTTGGTCTAAATACAGGCTTAATTCTAGTTAGAAGAAGTGGAAGAATCGGGCGCCAACTAACGGAGGCTGGTGTGGTTATATCAAAGAGTTGAAAATACATAATTTATTGCTAATTAAAACAATATCAGAAATAAATACAATAAAACTTCTAGTCTATGGATCCAAGACTGTTACAGGGTTAAAATTGTTACAATAAAATATAAGTCAGTACAATATAAAATACAATAGGTTCATATAGGCAGAGATTGTGTTATAAGAGAAGGCAGGAGAGTCTCCTCAAAAAATATATCCTTTGAACTTTGAATGAAAACCTGCTGCGATCAGAGGTTATGAAAAATGTCCATAAATTGATGTCCAGTGAAGTAGATATATGTGTAAAAATAGGCGAATAAAATAACAGTCAAACGTTAAATATTCAATATTCAATATCAATCTCTAAGTGGTGTCCAAGACTCCAAGACTTACAAAGTTACAAATTGGTGTCCAATGTCTGAAGAAAAATGCAGAAGTGATGAACGTGGGTGAAAAATATGTGTAGAAATAAGTGTGACACAATATGCTATTTCAGCACCAAAAACAAATGAACTTCGTAAAAAAATTCAAAAAATGTCCCAAAAGAATTCCAATGTGATAATGTAAGTGGAAGTACGTTAAATATATGCAAAAAGTTAGTGTAACTTGATGTGCTATTTCAGCACCAAAAACAAAAACAAATAAACTCCAACTATTTAATCCTGAGGTGAAAAGTGTGTAATATTCCAGACCTTTAGGCACAGGGGGTCAACTCACACAATGGGAGAACAGGCCATAGTGAAAAATGTTAATCAAAATAAAAAATAGCAGAAATCAAAATATAAAATACTGATGTGAAGTACCTGCGAAGAAAAGAAAAGATACAACCGGAAGTGACATCACGATTATACGGAGGCTTAAAGAAACTCCTTTTTTAAGAACACTGACATATTGAATTCAATCTTACAAGTGCACATATGATACACAACTGACTTTTATGGCTCCATTAAATTAGGGGCTTTATTAAAAGGAGTATTTATATTCCTAATCTACACACGAAACCGGAAGTGACATAGATGTCCACTTCCGGTCAACTACAGACAAACGCTATAAAAGGCCACTAACAAGTACAAGAAACCAGTCTTGATAAAGGCCTAAGAGAGGCCGAAACGTGTAGACCTTGTACTGGTAAGTTTGATTCTACTGGAGCACCCTTTGAAAAACCTGCTACACGTATCTATTTCTTTTCTTCGCAGGTACTTCACATCAGTATTTTATATTTTGATTTCTGCTATTTTTTATTTTGATTAACATTTTTCACTATGGCCTGTTCTCCCATTGTGTGAGTTGACCCCCTGTGCCTAAAGGTCTGGAATATTACACACTTTTCACCTCAGGATTAAATAGTTGGAGTTTATTTGTTTTTGTTTTTGGTGCTGAAATAGCAAATCAAGTTACACTAACTTTTTGCATATATTTAACATACTTCCATTTACATTATCACATTGGAATTCTTTTGGGACATTTTTTGAAGTTTTTTACGAAGTTCATTTGTTTTTGGTGCTGAAATAGCATATTGTGTCACACTTATTTCTACACATATTTTTCACCCACGTTCATCACTTTGGCATTTTTCTTCAGACATTGGACACCAATTTGTAACTTTTGTAAGTCTTGGAGTTTATTTTTTGGATTTTTTGGATTTTAGTTTTGGATTTTACTATCATTTTTGGATTTGATGTTATTTTTGGTTTTTATCTTTTGGACTAAAACACAAGGACACCACTTAGAGATTGATATTGAATATTGAATATTTAACGTTTGACTGTTATTTTATTCACCTATTTTTACTCATATATCTACTTCACTGGACATCAACTTATGGACATTTTTCATAACCTCTGATCGCAGCAGGTTTTCATTCAAAGTTCAAAGGATATATTTTTTGAGGAGACTCTCCTGCCTTCTCTTATAACACAATCTCTGCCTATATGAACCTATTGTATTTTATATTGTACTGACATATTTTATTGTAACAATTTTAACCCTGTAACAGTCTTGGATCAATAGACTAGAAGTTTTATTGTATTTATTTCTGATATTGTTTTAATTATCAATAAATTCTGTATTTTCAACTCTTTGATATAACCACACCAGCCTCCATTAGTTGGCGCCCGGTTCTTCCACTTCTTCTGATCTGTTCTACCACTGGTGACAGCTAGGGTTTCACCTCTTTCCGGGCATAGTGGTGTCAGTTGGCGCTTACGTAGAAACTCCTTTTTCTAACACTTAATTCTAGTTAGAGCCTGACAAAAAGACTGAACATCTGGCACATCTGTCAAACGTTTGTGAAGCAAAATTGACAAAGCAGAAATTTGTCCCTTTAAAGAACTTGCTGATAACCCTTTCTCCAATCCTTCTTGGAGAAAAGACAGAATGCTGGGAATCCTAATTTTACTCCATGAGTAACCCTTGGATTCACACCAATAAAGATATTTATTTAGTGACAGCCTGTATCAAAGTATCAATGACCGAATCAGAGAATCCTCGCTTAGATAGAGTCAAGTGTTCAATCTCCAAGCAGTCAGCTGCAGAGAAATTAGATTTGGATGTTGGAAAGGACCTTGAATGAGAAGGTCCTGTCTCAAAGGAAGTTTCCACGATGGCAGAGAGAACATGTCCACTAGATCCGCATAACAAGTCCTGCGTGGCCATGCAGGCGCTATCAGAATAACTGAAGCTCTCTCCTGTTTGATTCGAGCAATCATGTGTGGAAGGAGAGGAAATGGTGGAAACACATAAACTAGGCTGAACGACCAAGGCACTGCCAGGGCATCTATCAGTTCGGCCTGGGGATCCCTTGACCTGGATCCGTAACGTGGAAGTTTGGCATTCTGACAAGATGCCATCAGATCCAGTTCTGGTCTGCCCCATTGACGAATCAATGAGGAAAACACGTCCGGATGGAGTTCCCACTCCCCCGGATGAAAAGTCTGACGACTTAGAAAATCTGCTTCCTAGTTTTCTACTCCTGGGATGTAAATCATCGACAGATAAAAAGAGCGCCCCCCTTAAAGGTGTGTCAGATTTTAACTGTTGTGATTGGTTAGAAGAGGTACATAAGCAGCGGGAATGTTACACTGTGTATTAAAGCCTGATGAAACGACCCTGCGTGGTCGAGAAATGCGTTGCTGATTTTAAAACATTTTTTTTTTTTAAATATCTTTTTATTGTTGTCCAAAAAAGTAATACACACAATCTTATCGTTTACAATTTGTGCGGGTGTAGTCACATATGATACAGTTTACAACATCCATTACAAATTATACGTTGAACCTTACAGTATACACATAATGATCAGTTGGGTGAGAACATGATATTTTCCTTTCTCATCCGCACTTTGAAATCTAAAGCAAGTAATATTTTTCAAGCCAGTGTGATTACATTTCTCAGACGTACTTTTTTTTTTTCCAATACCTTTATCATAATTAAAACTCAAACTAAATCATGTCTAACCTAACTATAAACATAACATAACTAAACCTATTCCAAAGTTGTTGCTGCTGCTTCTGGGGCCTAGCGGTGGAAGAAAAAAAAAAAAAAAAAAAGGGGGGGGTAACGGGAATGAAAGAGGGATGGAGAAGGGAGGGGGAAGGGAGTAGGAAGAATCATCTTACATAAGTGTTTATTGTGATTTAGAATAAATGTGTCCACTCCCCCCTCAACTCTGCCTCTGTGAAGAGAACTGAGTCTTTAAATGGCGTCAGGATTAGCCTTTGGATCTCTAGTTCAAAGGTAAGTATGAGTCTACGCCATTTACGTAAAAATAGGCCCAGCCTGTTCTGAACATCCATCCTAACATCCATTTGTTCCGTAAATATCTGTGATCTGAGTAGATTCCTAAAGCTCGCAAAAGAAGGGCTTTTCCTTACTGTCCAATTTTTTAAGATACATTTTCTAGCTAACAATATTACTAGACTCAGTACAGCATCTTGTTGTCTGTGGCGTGGGTCCCAGTGTAAGAACAGAATAGTTTCTGGGCGGAGTATGAGGTGTATCTGTAAGGACTGGTGAATCCAATATTGTATTTTACCCCAGTATTGTCTGACTGCTGGACATTCCCACATATAATGTAAGAGAGTAGGTGCCTCTATCGCGCATCTCACGCACTTATTAGGGCGTGTGGTCACCCATTTGGCAAGTATTCTCGGAGTGAGATAGGCCTTATGAAGGAAGCGTATCTGGGATTCCCTGAACATGGCGGACAATGTGGCTGATTTAGTTTTTTCGAGACCTTCTCTCATGTCCTCCCACGTAATGTCATCAAATCCCTCTCGAGCCCATCCCACAAGCATTGAGTCCCTTGTGCTCTGCGCTCGTTGTTGTAGAAGAGTCTGATATATTTCAGATAGGGAAAACTTACCCATTTTATACAATGCTTGTGTGATGCGGAAGGGAGAACCCTCCCAAAATTCCGGTGCGTTTCGAAGCAGAGTATTGATATAATGGCGCACTTGTAGGAAGGCAAAGAAGTGTGTTCTTGGTATCCCAAACTCTCTTTGTAAGGTACCAAAATTTTTTACCTCCTTTGTGAGGGGGACTAATAATTGTTGAAGTGATCTCAGTCCCTTCCGTTCCCAGACCAAGAAAGGTTGGGTTTCCGAACCTGCCGGGAAGTCTGGGTTTTTGACGATAGGTAGGTAGCTTGAAACATGGCAGGATTTCTTCAGAAATTTATGAGCCTGGTGCCAGGCCTTTAATGGTTCGCTGAACAGCATGTTAAGGCCCAGAGCCTTCACAGATTTCATGTTCGAAACATGAGGTAGGTACGCTAAGGAGATGTCTCCCAGGACTGCCTGCTCCAGGGAGGGCCGACAAAAGTGGTGTGTTCCCACCTGCCAGTCCAACACCAGTCGTATTAAAGCCGCCCAATTATACAGTCTGAAGTCTGGCAAAGCCAGTCCCCCATTGAGAAAACCCATGCTCAGTTTTTCCCTCGAGATTCGTGGCTTTCCTCCCTTCCAGATGAAGCGAGTCGCTGCCGAATTAAGCATTTTGACATCCGATTTGCTTAGGAGCAGGGGGAGCATAAGAAGAGGATAGAGCAGGCGAGGGAGTATCACCATTTTGAGGAGGTTGATCCTACCTGAGAGTGACAGGGGTAGCGATCTCCAGCTGTTCATCTGCGCCTGTAGTTTTGCACACATAGGTGCCAGATTATTGGCGTACAATTTATTGGGGTTAGCGGAGATTTTAATGCCAAGATAGGTGATATCATGTTTAGCCACTGAGAATGGGAAGTCCCCATCAGTGCTAGCTTTCCTGAGAAGCCATAGGATCTCCGATTTATGCATATTAATTTTATAGCCGGATAGCAATCCGAAATCAGTGAGAGTCTCCAGAATACGCGGTATATGTGTGCGCGGATTTTGGACAAACAGGAGCATATCATCCGCGTATAATGCCAGATGTTGAGGGTGTCCTGCCAAATCTATGCCAGGGAAAATCTGTTTTAGCTTAATAGCCAATGGTTCGAGGGCAACATTAAAGAGGAGGGGTGATAAGGGGCAGCCCTGTCGGGTTCCCCTGTGTAAGTAAATGTTCTCTGAGAATATATTATTGACTAGTATATTAGCAAAGGGGGCTCGGTACAAATTTTTAATAAAAGTCAAAAATGGGCCAGAGAAGTGAGCCTTGGCCATGGTGTAAAAGAGGTGGTCCCACTCCACTTGGTCAAAGGCCTTCTCTGCGTCGAGTGACAGCAGGAAGGCCTCCGTGTCACTTTTCCCCTCACCAGCTCCCCTCGCGGTCCAAAAGTGCTGGATGACCTGCAGGACCCTGCGAACATTGACCACTGACGATCTCGCGTACATGAATCCCGTTTGGTCCATGTGTATAATGTCAGGCAATATAAATTTTAGTCTTTCTGCCAATAATTTAGTTAATATCTTGTAGTCCGAGTTCAGTAATGAGATCGGACGGTAGGATTCTGGTAATACGGTGTCTTTCCCTGGCTTAGGTATTAGGGTGATATATGCCGCTGAGAATTCTGATACCGGGGCTCTCTCCCCCTCAAAGTAAGTGGCATACAAGTTTGCCAATGTCGTGGAAATCTGTTCCTTCAGGAGCCGATAGAATTCTATCGGTAATCCGTCCGGGCCCGAGGCTTTACCCAGTGACATGGACATTATCGTCCTCTGAATCTCCTCCTCTCCTATGTGGGCATTTAGCTTCTCAAGTTGGGGTTCTGAAATTTGTGGGATGTTGATGTTGTCCCAAAATTTGTCTCTTAGCTCAGAGCCTGGGGAACCCTCACTGGTATATAGAGAGGAGTAGTAAGAGGCAAATGCCTCTGCTATTGATTCAGCATCTTTCACAAGTTTGCCTCTACTTTTCAGGGCTGCAACATGTTTAGAGGATGTGTTCATATTCACTAAGGCAGCCATGAGCTTCCCCGACTTATCCCCAAATCTATAGTATTTACCCCTGCTTCGCAGAAGAGCTTGTGAGGCCTGATTGGCCAGTAGGGCATCGTATTCTTTTTTTGTATCAGTGTAATTGTGATAATTGATACGGGAGGGGGTCGCACAGTAGGTGCGATATGTCTCCGCCAAGCGCTCCCTCAGCTTCCCAATTTTTTCTGTGTATTGTTTTTTCCTACGCGCCAGGTAGGCAACGATGTTGCCCGACAAGACCGCCTTAGCTGTCACCCAGAATAATTCCGGTGAATCTATATGCTGAGCATTATTCACCCGGTAGTCGTCCCAACAGTGAATTAGGTAGTTCTGGAATTCTTGGGAGTACAGTAGGTGTTTTGGGAATCTGAGGGTACGTCTGTTGCTGACTGACTGGTTCTTATCTATGAAGAGTGCTATGGGTGCATGATCGGAAACCGCCACTTCCCCAATTTTTGTGTCTATGATACGTGTAATGAGAGAGTTGGATATTAGAAACAGATCAATGCGGGACATAGAGGGAGACGAGCGGGATGCACAGGTATAATCTTTCCCATCCGGGTTCAATTGCCTCCATATGTCTACCACATCCAGGGAACTTCCCAGCTGTGAAAAAATGTCTTTTTCAAATTTTTCTGAGGGTCTGATTGTCTTTCTGGTTTTCCCACTAAGTGTTCCCCTTAACCTATCACAGTGAGAGTTAGGAGTGAGGTTAAAGTCACCTCCCAGTATGATATGTGTACCGATGTAGGGAGAGAGGATCGCCACAATGGCATTCCAGAATCCTCTATCTTTTAAGTTCGGGGCGTAGATGTTGCACAATGTGTAAATTTGTTCTGCAACACATATCTGCACTATTATGTATCTGCCTTCCGGATCTTTAAGTACCTCCCTGACCTCATACTCCAGTCGTTTACCTAGGAGTATTGCAACCCCTCTACTGGCTGAACTATACGAGGCATATTCAACTCTCCCCACCCAGTCTGCCCTTAACTTTTCATGTTCTGAATCCAAGAGGTGGGTCTCTTGAAGGAATGCAATCTCTGCCTTCTTTTTCCTAAGTTGCGTAAGTATTGTTTTTCTTTTTATTGGGGAATGTATGCCCCCAATGTTCCAGGAGTAGAGATTAAATCTTATCTACTAGTTGGATCTTGTGGTGTATTTTGACAATTGAGGTGAGGGTGTGTATGTAGTGCTCCAAGAGTAAGGGTAAGGAGGGAGGAGGGCAGACGGGGTGGGAGAAGAGTAGAGAAAAAGGAGAGAGAGAAAAAAAAAAAAAAAAATTCTCACCACAGTAGTTAGACTCCCGGTTCAGTCCTCTACCATAGTGAACCACCGCCAGGTCCCCATTGGCCGCTTGGATTAGAAGTAGCTTTAATGTGGGGAAACAAAGAGGGTGTGTTACCCCAACATACTGCAGGAGCTGTGTAACGTGCAACTGTGGAGGCATAAGTAAAACATTATTAGCAACTTGAATTAAAGGTAATTCTACAGTGGGGAGACAAAGAGGATCTATTACCTTAACATATGTCATGAGCTGGTTGATACACAAGTGTAGAAACAAAAAACAAGAAGAATTTTCAGATAGGATGACATAGATTCCACAGACTTGGCTGTGCCTAAGTATATTGCAACCTGCAATTGAGGCATATAGGTAAAAGTGTTACAGGACAATAAGGCTTCAAATTGACAGTTTACTACATTCCAGTAACCAAGTGAGCATATCAGATCTTTCATCCGCACAGCATACTTTGAGAAATCTAGCGTTTGGGGTACTTCAAAGAGAAGTGGTTTAGGAGAGCCTATATCCCATCTGTGCTCAGACACAAACGCTCTACAACTTCCACTCGTGTATTCCAAATGCCCTGGAGTGTGGAGGCAACCCATAATAACATATAAACACACAAAACTCAAACTTAACTTTAACTTTAGAACTCTGTGTCTGCGTGTAGACGCAAACCCTTTGTCAATTGTTTCTGTAGCCATCAGGGTAGATTTTTAACTTAAAATCTAATGTTGATCCCTATTTGAGGGGGGTGTCTCTCAGTCAACCATTGCTTTCAACCCTCTTCCCCTCTTGGGTGGTTCTGTCTTGGACTGTGTGGAGGAGCCCCCCCGCCCTCTAGAAAGTGTTGGGCCGCTGTCGGGGTATCAAAAAATTTTGGGCCTCTTAGGGTCATGATTTTAAGCCTGGCTGGGTAAAGCAAGAAGGCTTGTCTGCCCTCTCTGTGAAGTTTTGAACAAATTGGTGAGAATTCCCTTCGGCGTTTCATAAGATCCACCGAGAAATCCTGAAATAGGAGCAAGCGTGCATTTTCATACATCACATTGTCCATTTTTCTGTAAGCTCTTAACACTGCTGTCTTGGTCTGGAAGTGGAGAAATTTGATCATGATTGACCGGGGCTGGGGCGAGTCGTCTACATTAACCCTCTCGGGGCCTACTCTATGAGCTCGTTCTACTCCACCTTTAAGATCCTGAATGGGAATCCCTAACAATGAGGGGAGTGTATTTTCAACAAAGTGGATGATATCTGCTTGCTTTACTGATTCAGGTAGACCCAAGAGGCGCACATTATTGCGTCTTGACCTATTTTCTAGGTCATCTATTTTTAACTGCAGGGCCGTGGCCTGTCTTTCTAAGGATTCAATTTTGTTGGAGTTAGACACATTAGAATCCTCCAGGTCAGAGATTCTATTCTCCGCCTCTGCTACACGTGTGGAGAACTGTTTAACATCGTCTGTAAGGGTATCAACCCCTCTTTGCAGGTTGTCAATTTTGGGCATAAACAGTAAAGATATCTGCTTAACAATAGGGTGTGTGTCAAGTGACCCATTCTCTGAGCATGCTTCATTGCTAGTCCCTAGGCCGGATGGGTCGGTTCCAGATTTGTTTCTGCCAGAGCCCGTTTTGCTACGACTTGCCATGGGGGAGTTGGTTAAGAATTTATCCATATACCTCTGAAAATGACAAGACTGTTTACATATGTAGTTGGTATTCTAACAGCAGACTATTAAACCCGTGCTAACCGGTAAATGGAGCAGTGTGTGTGAATAATTTCAAAAGTGACTGTGAGGTCTTGTCAGTGAAGAAAACCATATGTTGGGGTAAACAGGCAGTGCAATGTGGATTGTACAGTTTTTCTCCTTCCAAGAAAGAAGGGTACCAAGACAGGCCTGTCAGCGCAGCGGTTTGCTAATGCCCCTTCAAAAGGGTAGGGGGACACAAAGGGTCTCTTAAGGGTTAACTTAGGGTGACCGTGTTAGCTACTTGCACAGTCCTGGTGTAAAAATAGAAGAGAGCAAATCCGCTGACCTGAGTGGCGTGCGGGGTACTGACTACGTGTCACTCCATACGCCACAGGGAATGACAAGAATAATTGTAAATGCCAATAGTAATCTATCAGCCAACCATTAAACCCCCTACAATCAATATAGAACACAGTAACTGTGGGTTAACTAGTGAAAGATAACAGTTTCCTAACATGGGAAAAAAACATGGGTTAATGCATGTATTTAGCACAACAATGATTATTAGTAAAACATTTCCTCTTCCCTCTAGTGCAGGTGGGAGGCAGCACCAGTTCATCAGCCCAGCAACCTTTATGCATCCCCTCAGGGGGGTATAGGTCTAATGTTCACTTATCTATGTGTTGAGGATATCAGCGTCGATTGGTACAGTTTTACTGCTAGATATGCAATGAGAGGGGCAAATTGGCAGGTCTGAGTGATTTACCCAAAGGTTAAAGTGTAACTTGCCCACAAACTCAGACTATGGAAGATCCTGCAGAGTCCAAGGTTCCTGCCCCTAATGGTGTCCCTTGGGGGCTATTGCGTATTTAGCACTGTTACTTTTCTCTTTTTACTTTTTTTCCCCCTTTTTTTCAAGACAAGGATTCTTCTTCCCGCACAAGGGCAGGCAATGTAGTAAAATGGCAGGGGTTGTATAACTTCACTACAGGATATGAAAAGGGCCCACTGGCTGGGCTAAGTAATGAACCCAAAAGTTAAGCACTGCCTATAGAAGGCTTTCTAAGAACCAAATTTCCTGGCCTCAGTAGTGACCTAAGAGGTATGTTGTGCAGGCAGCCCTGTCAGACACGTTAGGTAAAGATACTTGTCTCCTTCACATAGAGATGTGTTAAATGTTGTGACAAGAGTTACAATAGGGCCCGTGTCTCCATACCCTCAGATAACTTAGAGGGATATTAATATGTTCATACGCCCCAACAAACCAGGGTGTTATTGCTGGTAAAAGTGTCTCTAGCAGTATTTGGGTGTGATACTTTACCCCCTCTGTACTCCGGAGCCTGCACTCGCCATGAGGGTTGGAGGCCTCGCTTTCAAGATGGCGCCTGTTTTCGCGCCAGCCGAGACTCCCTCTGTGTCCTCCACTCCGATGTATTTAGCCCAAACGGGCCTGCTGATGTCGGGATCAGTGATCGGCAAGTCTGCTTCTCAGTCTGGCAGACGCCGAACCTCCGGGGCAGTGCGGTGAACAGTCCTTGTAGCGGTGTGGCGGCAGAGGCAGGCTGTGATCCACGTGGGAACTCGATGGCACTTTCCTCCCAGTAAGTGTCTCCTTAGCGAGACCGGTCACCCTCCGGGTTCTGCCAGCTGCCTATGTTATTAAGCGGGTCTTTTTACAGCCTCCTGAGCTGCATGTATGCGGCGCGCCACTTCAGCGTTTCTTGTTGTTAGACCTCCGTGGGGGAGCGATGTACAGCTCCTGTAATAAGTGTGAAGGGAGTCTCTTACACTTCACCTCCACTCCGGACAGCAAACTCTGTCAAGGAATTATTCGTGGCCACAGGGGTTGTGACAGCAAGGTAAAGGGCAGCCTAGAATTGGTTTTAAAGTTGATTTTCTATGCTGTTTTATGCAGAGCTCCCTTCACCTGCTGCTTCTCCCTTGGCCCGCCCACCGGAAGTCCATTTTAAAACATTTTAAATAAATTGTTTTTATAGTACCTCTTCGAGTGGGTCATACTTTTACCCTAGCACAATAACCATTTAATTTCCAGAAACTGCAGTGTATGGGACACCTGGTTGTCTACACTGTTGTTTTATTGCTCAATCGGACACTTGAAAGGAAGGTGTGTGAGCCCAAGGACTCGTGATTGGCTCCAATACTCACGTGACTGCGGAAGGTTTGGTGCACGCCATTGGTTGGTCTTCCGGGCGACGGTTGAGGTCCCGGTCTGTTTTGCTAGGCACATCTTGGTGCCGCTGCATTTGTAAGTATCCCTTTTACCTGTTACCTGAGCGTGTTTGCAGTTAGTGACGATATCACCCTATGTTTGGCGCCTTCTTATCTCCCATATAGATCCTCTTATCGTACCTTAATCTTTTGGAAGAGCTGCCGCCTATATTGGACTTTATTGAACTTCACATCTGATATATGCATCCGTGAGCGCACCTCTACAGGGAGCTTTTAAACCCTGACACCAAGAGTGGGCCTCTGCCCATCGGATTATCTTGGATACTTCTATCATCGCTAAGGAACTCCTTGCTCCCCCTTGATGATTGATATATGCCACAGTCGTGATGTTGTCCGACTGGAATCTGATGAATTTGCCGGAGCCAACTGAGGCCACGCCTGAAGCGCATTGAATATTGCTCTCAGTTCCAGAATATTGATTGGAAGTAGAGACTCCACCTGAGTCCAAACACCCTGAGCCTTCAGGGAATTCCAGAATGCACCCCAGCCCAGTAGGCTGGCATCCGTTGTCACTATCACCCACGAGGGTCTGAGGAAACAAGTCCCCTGGGACAGATGATCCAGCGACAACCACCAAAGAAGAGAGTCTCTGGTCTCTTGATTCAGATTTATCTGAGGAGATAAATTTGCATAGTCCCCATTCCACTGTCCGAGCATGCACAGCTGCAGTGGTCTGAGATGAAAGTGAGCAAACAGAATGATGTCCATTGCCGCTACCATTAATCCAATGACCTCCATACACTGAGCCACTGATGGCCGAGGAATGGACTGAAGTGCTCGGCAAGTATTTAGAATCTTTGTTTTTCTGACCTCCGTCAGAAATATTTTCATGTCTATCAGAGTCCCCAAGAAGGGAACCCTTGTCCGTGGAACTAGTGAACTCTTTTCTATGTTCACCTTCCAACCATGAGTTCTCAGGAAAGACAATACTATGTCCGTGTGAGATTTTGTCAAATGATAAGTTGATGCCTGAATCAGAATATCATCCAGATAAGGCGCCACTGCTATTCCCCGCGGTCTGAGAACCGCTAGAAGGGACCCTAGAACCTTTGTGAAAATTCTGGGTGCTGTGGCCAACCCGAAGGTAAGATCTACCTTCGGTAATGTTTGTCCAGGAAGGCAAACCTTAGGAACTGATGATGATCCTTGTGAATAGGGATATGAAGGTATGCATCCTTCAAGTCCACGGTAGTCATAAATTGACCCTCCTGGATCATTGGTAAGATTGTTCAAATAGTCTCCATCTTGAATGATGGAACTCTGAGAAACTTGTTTAGACACTTGAGATCTAAAATGGGTCTGAAAGTTCTCTCTTTTTTGGGAACCACGAAAAGATTTGAGTAAAATCCCTGCCCCTGTTCCAGTTTTGGAACGGGACAAATCACTCCCATGGTAGAAAGGTCTTTTTACACAGCGTAAGAACGCCTCTCTTTTTATCTGGTCTACAGATAATCGTGAAAGATTAAATCTCCCTCTTGGGAGAAAATCCTTGAATTCCAGTTGATACCCGTGGGTCACAATTTCCAGTGCCCAGGGGTACTGAACATCTCTTGCCCAAGCCTGGGCAAAGAGAGAAAGTCTGCCCCCTACTAGAGCCGGTCCCGGATCAGGGTCCGCCCCTTCATGCTGTCTTTGTAGCAGCAGTGGGCTTCTTGGATTGTTTACCTTTATTCCAAGCCTGGTTGGGTCTCCAGACTGACTTGGATTGAGCAAAATTCCCTTCCTGCTTTGTAGAGGAAGAGGAAGCAGAGGGTCCTCCTTTAAAGTTTCGAAAGGAACGAAAATTATTTTGGTTACCCCTCATCTTAACAGATTTATCCTGAGGTAGGGTCTTACCTTTAAAAGGAATAGCTAAAAGCTTAGATTTTGATGACACATCAGCAGACCAAGATTTGAGCCATAACGCTCTATGCGCTAGAATGGCAAATCTTGCATTTTTCGCCGCTAATTTAGCAATTTGAAAAGCGGCATCAGTAATAAAAGAATTAGCTAGCTTAAGAGCCTTAATTCTATCCAAGATGTCATCAAATGGAGTCTCAACCTTCAGAGACTCTTCTAGAGCCTCAAACCAAAAAGCTGCTGCAGTAGTTACTGGAACAATGCAGGCCGTAGGTTGTAAAAGGAATCCCTGATAAATAAATAATTTCTTTAGAAGACCCTCTAACTTTTTATCCGTAGGGTCTTTGAAAGCACAACTGTTCTCAATAGGTATAGTTGTACACTTAGTCAGGGTAGAAATAGTTCCCTCCACCTTAGGGACTGTTTGCCAAGAGTCCCGAATGGCGTCTGATATAGGAAACATTTTCTTAAAATTAGGAGAGGGAGAGAACGGTATACCTGGTCTATCCCATTCCTTCTTTACAATTTCGGAAATTCTTTTAGGAACTGGAAAAACATCAGTGTAAGTAGGCACCTCTAGATATTTGCCCATCTTACACAATTTCTCTGGTGGAATCACAATAGTATCACAATCATCCAGAGTCGCTAAAACCTCCCTAAGTAACAGGCGGAGGTGTTCAAGCTTAAATTTAAAAGACATCATGCCCGAATCTGTCTGATGACACATTTCCTGAATCTGAAAGTTCTCCCTCAGACAGCAATTCCCTGACCCCCAACTCAGAGCACTGTGAGGGTACATCGGAAATAGTCAATAAAGCATCAGAGGATTCAGTATTCACATAATACCTGACCTACTGCGTTTACCCTGCAACACTGGTAATTTAGATAATAATTTGCATACGAAGAGAGAAGCGCTCTACCAGGAACGAACAACAGCTCAGTGGCTTGTTCTATGGCGATTTACCACCCAGAAGCAGCCTCTTTTAGACCAGTGTGCTTTTCACAGAAGAAAACTTTCCTGAAGTATATCAGTCTGATCCTGCCAAGTAAGGTCAGTCCAGCCCCGAAATACCAGGCAATTCTCCTCTGAACAAGGAACATGACAACCCCAGACGATCGTTTCGGCCTCCTATGGGCCTCGTCAGTGAGGTGCAGCCACATTCCTCTAAGCACACTGGGCAAAGAGTCCACGTCTGGTTTCCCCCATCACCCATAGGGAGACTTCCCCAGGGTCATAATAATTTGCATACGAAGAGAGAAGCGCTTTACCAGGAATGAACAACAGCTCAGTGGCTTGTTCTATGGCGATTTACCACCCGGAAGCAGCCTCTTTTAGACCAGTGTGCTTTTCACAGAAGAAAACTTTCCTGAAGTATATCAGTCTGATCCTGCCAAGTAAGGTCAGTCCAGCCCCGAAATACCAGGCAATTCTCCTCTGAACAAGGAACATGACAACCCCAGACGATCGTTTCGGCCTCCTTTGGGCCCCGTCAGTGAGGTGCAGCCACATTCCTCTAAGCACACTGGGCAAGGAGTCCACGTCTGGTTTCCCCCATCACCCATAGGGAGACTTCCCCAGGGTCATAATAATTTGCATACGAAGAGAGAAGCGCTCTACCAGGAACGAACAACAGCTCAGTGGCTTGTTCTATGGCGATTTACCACCCGGAATTTAGATAATACCTTTGTAAGGGTAGTTGACATAACTGCAGCCATCTCCTGCAGAGTAAAAGAATTAGACGCACTAGAGGTACTTGGCTGACTGAACATACCTCAATGCTGTTAGTAGCATGACACCGTTCTCCACACTGAAGATCTCTCTTATACTACCTTCAGGAGCTCTGTGGGAACCAACATGGATCTTAGTTACAGCTGCTAAGATCATCAACCTCAGGGCAGAAATCTTCTTCCATATCCCCCTGAGGAAAATAGTACACACCGGTACCATTTAAAATAAAAAACTTCTTGATTGAAGAAACTAAAACTAACACCTCACTTTACCTTCTTCCTAGTATAACACATGCAAAGAGAATGACTGGGGGTGGAGGGGAAGGGAAGGGCTATATATACAGCTCTGCTGTGGTGCTCTTTGCCACTTCCTGTTAGCAGGAGGTTAATATCCCACAAGTAAGGATGAAATCCGTGGACACGTCATATCTTTGTAAAAGAAAAGAGCCTTTTGGAGATAGATCTGATGGGTTTTTATCTCTATCATAAAGTTCCCAGATACTGTGCCAGATCCAGGGATCCACAAGCAGAGCTGGTGGATGCTTTGCTATTTATTAGTTTTTTTCCATCTAGCTTACATTTTCCCCCATTTGTGTGTAATAGCTTGGATCACACAGGAACACTCTTAAGTTATTATGATTGCCCTAGCTTGGCCCCACAGAACATGGTTTGTAGATCTATTTCAGAAGTCCAGTGTCCCTCCCTGGACTCTGCCACAGCATCAGGATCTTTTGTCTCAAGGTCCTCTCTTTAACCAAGATTTAAAGGGGCCGAATTATCAATGTGCCGCTGTAGAGATCATGTACGCCGCACATCGATAAATGCTGACAGCATACGCTGTTGGCATTTATCATTGCACAAGCATTTCAATAGAAATGCTTATGCAATGCAGCCCCCTGCACATTCGGCTGCTAGTAGGGGGTTCAATTAACCCGATCGTATGTGATCGGGCTGATTGCTGTCCGCCAGCCTCAGAGGTGGCAGACGAGTAAAGGAGCAGCGGTCTTAAAACCGCTGCTTCTTAACTCCTGTTTCCGATGAGCCTGAAGGCTCATGTGGAAACAGATACATTCTGATCAATACAGCGCATGATAAATTGGCCCCAAAATCTCTACATTTGACGGCATGGAAATTGAATTAGATTTTGAAACAAAGAGGATTTTCTAAAGCTGTGGTAGATACCCTTACTAAAGGGATATGAAAGACAAAATTAAACTTGCATTAGTCAGATAGAGCATATACTTTTTACACACTTTTTAACTCACTTCTATTTTCAAATGTGCTTCATTATCTTGGTATCCCCTTGTTGAAAATGAATATTCACAATTCCTACACTAGTGTGAACTAGCTGCTGATTGGTGCCTGCACACATTTTTCCCTTGTGATTGGCTAACTAGATGTGTTCAGCTAGCTGCCAGTAGTGCAATGCTGTTTCTTCAGCAAAGAATAACAAGATAATGAAGCAAATTTGATAATAGAAGTAAATTGAAAAGTTGTTTAAAATTGTATGTTCTATATAAATCATGAATAAAAATGTTGGGGGTTTCCTGTCCCTTTAAAGCTAGAGAGCCAGTAACCAGGAAAATCAACAATAAGACTTGTAAGTTTTTTTTATTCCTGGTGCAATAAGCATGTTTTTTTGTAGGAACCCTTTTAGAATTTAATAATTCTTCAGTTTCTGCAGGATGGTCTAGATAAGGGTCTATTTGCTTGTTCTTTAAATAATCAAATGCCAGCCCTCCCAGTATTATGCCATTAAAATGTGGCCAGTCTCCTAGATATTTAAGCGTTTGTTCAGGTTTTAATTAAAATTAGGCTTGTCATCAAACCAAAATCTTGTCCCTGGAATTTAAATTCAAACCTTACTGTATTGCAATCTCCTCCCTTTGAGCCTGTGCATGATATGGACATTCAGCTTTTGATGTGGAAGGTATTGAGGCCCAATTATCAAGTGTCTGTCGGACCTGATTCGACAGTGCGGATCAGGTCCGACAGACATCGCTGAATGCAGAGAGCAATACACTCTCCGTATTCAGCATTGCACCAGCAGCTCACAAGAGCTGCTGGTGCAACGCCGCCCCCTGCAGAATCACGGCCAATCGTCCGCCAGCAGGGAGGTGTCAATCAACCCAATCGTACTCGATCGGGTTGAATTATGGCGATTCCTGTCTGCCTCATCAGAGCATGGAGGACAGGGTTATGGAGCAGCGGTCTTTAGACCGCTGCTCCATAACTTGTGTTTCTGGCGAGTCTGAAGACTCGCCTGAAACACGGGCCTTCAAGCTCCATTCGGAACGTGATAGATAGTCCCCATTGTTTCTATTAGCATTGTCTTCTACTAGGAGATTTTCTGTGAATAGCTTTATCTTATTTTTCACCAAGATAAGGCTGTATTACGGACTCAGTATTGTTTTCTACCTAAGGTAGTATCCTCTATAGTTGGGGCATTAAAGTTTTTAAACAAACTTCTAGCTTATTTATCCATTTTTCTGGTTATCATAAAAGTAAAAAGGTTACAGCTAGCTCCTTAGCTTCTTGGTTTAAACAGTTAATGAATAAATCTTATTTGGTGGCGGGTAAGTCTCACCCCGAAAAATATTACACCCCATTCCACTAGATTAGTTTCCACTTTCTGGGCATTTAAAAATGAGGCTTCTGTCGAACAAATTAGCAAGGCCTGCAACTTTGTTTTCCTTCTCACACTTTTACTACATTTTGCCATTTTTATTTTTTTGCTTTTTCTGAAGCGACTTTTGACCGAATAGTCCTTCAGGCCGCAGTATCTAGCAAATAATAATTGTCTTAAGCCTTTTCTACTTCACCCATATTCTTGTGGACTCCAGCAATGTCAAGGCTTACCTGATAAATTCCATTATTTCATGGTGATGAGAGTCCTCAAGAACCACCCATTTGTATATGTATTATTTTTCCCTTCAGTGGCAGATTTAATATGCAGCTCATTAGCAACTGGTTTTGTTCTTTCTTGCTTTTCGGTTATTCCTTTTTTTCTCCCCGGCTATACATAGACTGAGAGCTACAGGGAGCTGGGAGGGTTTAAAAACTTTTGGTGTTTAGAGTATCTGTGCCTCCTCTTAGTGGTTAGGAGTTGAAACCCACAAATCAAGGCTTGTAGACTCTCACTACTATGAAAGAAAGGAATTAATCAGGTAAGCATAAATGAAGTTTTTATAATTGCTAAATAAAATTGTTGTTTTGAGTGATGTGTAGCTTATCCTCTAAATAGTTCAACAGATTCCTATTAAAATTGGCCCACTGTGTGCTAAAATTACACTAACAGAGCAATACAAGTGAATATTTAATGCACTCACATTGTTAGCCATACGCAATAGAAATGAGATATGGGCATTCTCGGTGTAGAATATTCCTACCAGCTCCCTCTCATAGGAAATTCGTCAAGGTCATTTTTACAAACCACCATGGATCAACATTAAATTGTCCATTAAAGAAGTTTATATTTTTAAATCTTATACATTAAAATTCATTGCATCTCTGATTATACTACCTTTTCATCAGACATAAATAACAATAGGATTCATTCCACTATATTTTTGTTGCATACATACATAATACAAGCATACATGAATAACAAACAGCTATTGTGTTATCCCTATCGTAATGCGCATATATAATTAATTTTCAAATGGAATATCCTTCCAAAAAATCCACACTACTATTCGGAATGAATGTGCATAATGTGAATATGTATTCAACCACATAAACAGTTTCAAAGTTAAGACAAAATTGTACTCCAAAATCCTCTGACATTTCTGTATTTTAAACTATAACAACGTCATAAAATTATCAACGACTTTGAGCTAACTAACATTTTTGTGTTAAGCTACCAAATAAACTGTAATGAGTGATTATAATTTAAAATAAATGTCAAGGTCATAATGTTTTGCATGTCGGTATCTACTAGAATGTTATCTTCTAAATTTATCATTTTGCATATTATTTTATTCATATTCAAATTATTTCTGACCATTTTGAAATGATGTGCAATTAAAGAGAAATATTAAACCAAAACTGTTGCAAC
Source organism: Bombina bombina (assembly GCF_027579735.1). Lineage (NCBI taxonomy): Eukaryota > Metazoa > Chordata > Amphibia > Anura > Bombinatoridae > Bombina > Bombina bombina. The sequence goes on along the minus strand of NC_069500.1, from coordinate 263,146,999 downwards.
ACAGCTCCACATGACTTTTGACTCTCTATAATACAAAGACAAATATTTCCTTCTGTTTTACTATTTTAGTCTCTAGATTGCAAACATGTATTAATGTATATGTATGCAACAAAGCAAACTTTATACAGCCACATTACAAAATGTGAGCAACTGTCTTTGTAATTGAGCTATGACAAATACATAAGATACTAATGCATGTTTTTTAACACTTCAGATAAAGAACGGGATCTGTTTTTTTGTTTTTTTGGGTGGGGGTTTGTTATTATGCAATACGCATTCATGCATGCAGGTACTTAACAAAAGAACAGGGAAAATGTCAACACTGAAATGTGATTGCAATAGAAACAGATGGTACAGTCACTTAAACATTATGTCTTGTCAAGTTTGGTGGAACAAATGCTTCTTGTGTAATTCCCTTTTTCTCAATAAAATTTGTTCTTTAAAATGCTAACGAGAAAGTGTTCTCTATTTTCATTTCCTTGCAGCAAAGATATGTAATTATGCTACATAATAAAATGCTGCTTTGTGGTTTATATGGCCTTTATCAGCCCTTCTTAAACTGTGGGTCGCCTAATGTGGGGGTCACGGGCCTCCTGATGTATCGCATAACAGGACGATGATGATACAACAGCAACGTAGCCACCCGGAACTTCCCATATTCAATTGGATTAGCTCTTCTGGTGAGATCCCAGCGGTCGTGTTTGTGTTTCTTTTTTTTTTTCTCAGTGCGTCGCCATTTCAGTGCGCCTCACTTCTCAGCTACTCCCTGCTAGTTCCCGCGTGCAGTAATGGAGACGTGCAGTGGAGGTGAGTGATCCAGTTCTTATTTTGTGCTGTATTTTATACTTAGTGCGCACAGCTCCAGGGCTCATTGCTTTTATGTAAATGTCAATGCAAGATATGCAACGGAATGAGTCATTTTGTTGACTAATACGGATTATGATAGCCTTGGTGACTCTATAGTCCCAATTTAATTAAAGACAGGAGGCGAGTATTTTGCTTTACTTTCTTTACTTTCTAAACTCCAGCAGTAATACAAGTACAGAAAAAAAGTAATATAGTATATCTGTACAACCAATCAGATCACAGTACATTGTAATAAAGGCAGGCTCTGGACAATCCTCTTCCTCTTCCTTTACTGGTCTAGACCGAACCAATCCTCAGGAACTGTAGAACATAACAAGACCAACGGGTCTCCAAACGGAACCGGAACATATGAATCTTTAATAGATATCTCCCAGGAATATTTCCTGAACTCAAAACCAGATTATTCAGACTAAAATAAAACAAATAATGCATAAAAGTAACAAGAAATAACTCTTTTTTTTACATATATATATATTTATATACATAGGGAGGGAGAAATTTTTTTTTACCAAACTGGGGCAAAATACTCACCTCCTAATAAAGTACCACTAAAGCAGTACTACACCACCTTGGTACACAAATGGGGCACTAAGCGCCCAGTGGGGTCTTGGCGTGGTGTAGTGAGAAGTCACAAATTGTTCTTATCAATTGAGTGTAATTTGTAATCCCAGGGTCATTAAAAATATAATGTAGAATTTCCAAGTGTATATTTAGGTCCAATATATTTATGTTATAGATTATCCCTCATTAGTGATGGCGTAGGAGAAAAAAGGGGATGTGACTGAAAGCTCAAAAAATAGTGCAAAATAGTGAAAAAAAGTATAATCATTCAACAAAGGATAAAAATACAAAAATGTAAAAATGTGAAGAAAATGTAAAAAAATTTTTTTCTTTTTTAGCAGAAATTGCCAAAAGATGCCATTGATGAAAAAATGCGTTGAAGTTAGGATAAATACATTCGTAGGTGCAATATGAAAGTTAGGTGTTGCGAGATTAGTGCACCTGGGTGCTGTAGGGTTAGTGCTGCGACCACAGGTGGAAATCCAGAGATTTTAGTGGATGTGCTGCTCCTAGCTGGATTTATCTGTGAAAGATCTGCTCCTAGCTGGATTTATCTGTGAAAGATAATCAATATAGTGTAGTATGCTCAAAGTAGATATAGATGTAGAAATAACACTTACCAGATGCTTGGTCAACGCGTTTCTGCCTCTCACAGGCCTTTTTCAAGATCTTTCACAGATAAATCCAGCTAGGAGCAGAACATCCACTAAAATCTCTGGATTTCCACCTGTGGTCGCAGCACTAACCATGAAGCACCTAGCTGCACTAATTTTGCAACACCCAATTTTTTTTCATCGTTTTTCATCAATGGCATCTTTTGGCAATTTCTGCTAAAAAAAAAAAAAAATTTAAATAAAAAAATTCAATTTTTTTCATATTTTTTTATTTTTATCCTTTGTTGAAGGATTATATTTTTCCCCCCACTATTTTGCACTATTTTTTGAGCTTTCAGTCACATCCCCTTTTTTCTCCTACGCCATCACTAATGAGGGATCATCTATAACATAACTATGTTGGACTCTACCTAAATATACGCTTGGAAATTCTACATCATATTTTCACTGACCCTAGGGGATTACAAATTACACTCAACTGATAGGAACAATTTGTGACTTCTCACTACACCACGGCCAAGACCCCGCTGGTCGCTTAGTGCCCCATTTGTGTACCAAGGTGGTGTAGTACTGCTTTAGTGGTACTTTCTTTAGTGGTACTTTATGTATATATATATATATATATATACAGGGAGTGCAGAATTATTAGGCAAGTTGTATTTTTGAGGATTAATTTTATTATTGAACAACAACCATGTTCTCAATGAACCCAAAAAACTCATTAATATCAAAGCTGAATAGTTTTGGAAGTAGTTTTTAGTTTGTTTTTAGTTATAGCTATTTTAGGGGGATATCTGTGTGTGCAGGTGACTATTACTGTGCATCATTATTAGGCAACTTAACAAAAAACAAATATATACCCATTTCAATTATTTATTTTTACCAGTGAAACCAATATAACATCTCAACATTCACAAATATACATCTCTGACATTCAAAAACAAAACAAAAACAAATCAGTGACCAATATAGCCACCTTTCTTTGCAAGGACACTCAAAAGCCTGCCATCCATGGATTCTGTCAGTCTTTTGATCTGTTCACCATCAACATTGCGTGCAGCAGCAACCACAGCCTCCCAGACACTGTTCAGAGAGGTGTACTGTTTTCCCTCCTTGTAAATCTCACATTTGATGATGGACCACAGGTTCTCAATGGGGTTCAGATCAGGTGAACAAGGAGGCCATGTCATTAGATTTTCTTCTTTTATACCCTTTCTTGCCAGCCACGCTGTGGAGTACTTGGACACGTGTGATGGAGCATTGTCCTGCATGAAAATGATGTTTTTCTTGAAGGATGCAGACTTCTTCCTGTACCACTGCTTGAAGAAGGTGTCTTCCAGAAACTGGCAGTAGGACTGGGAGTTGAGCTTGACTCCATCCTCAACCCGAAAAGACCCCACAAGCTCATCTTTGATGATACCAGCCCAAACCAGTACTCCACCTCCACCTTGCTGGCGTCTGAGTCGGACTGGAGCTCTCTGCCCTTTACCAATCCAGCCACGGGCCCATCCATCTGGCCCATCAAGACTCACTCTCATTTCATCAGTCCATAAAACCTTAGAAAAATCAGTCTTGAGATATTTCTTGGCCCAGTCTTGACGTTTCAGCTTGTGTGTCTTGTTCAGTGGTGGTCGTCTTTCAGCCTTTCTTACCTTGGCACACCTTGTGCTTTTGGGCACTCCAGTGATGTTGCAGCTCTGAAATATGGCCAAACTGGTGGCAAGTGGCATCTTGGCAGCTGCACGCTTGACTTTTCTCAGTTCATGGGCAGTTATTTTGCGCCTTGGTTTTTCCACACGCTTCTTGCGACCCTGTTGACTATTTTGAATGAAACGCTTGATTGGTCGATGATCACTCTTCAGAAGCTTTGCAATTTTAAGAGTGCTGCATCCCTCTGCAAGATATCTCACTATTTTTGACTTTTCTGAGCCTGTCAAGTCCTTCTTTTGACCCATTTTGCCAAAGGAAAGGAAGTTGCCTAATAATTATGCACACCTGATATAGGGTGTTGATGTCATTAGACCACTCCCCTTCTCATTACAGAGATGCACATCACCTAATATGCTTAATTGGTAGTAGGCTTTCGAGCCTATACAGCTTGGAGTAAGACAACATGCATAAAGAGGATGATGTGGTCAAAATACTCATTTGCCTAATAATTCTGCACTCCCTGTATATATATATATATATATATATATATATATATGTGTGTGTATATATATATATATAGCTTTTATTCACATATTATTATATTATTATCAAGATTGTCTACTGTCACATCTTACCAGTCTTTTTGTATGTTGATAAACATGGATCCATGTTAATGTACTATTTGAATATTCCACTAGGTACCTTTGCATATTGCATATTATTTATTGTTTTAAACTTTTGTTTTAATCATTGTTTTGTTTTTGTTTTTTTATATGTTTTTATTGAGGTTACAAGAAAAATATTACAGACGGTCATAGGAAAAATATGATAAAAGACATGAAAATAATAATCAATGCAAAATATTGTCCGCTATTCCAGGACACAAGGCAGTGTCTGTAAAGTATATAAATTAAACGTTAAATTAAACCTTATTTTTACCTTTTAGGATTCCCCCCATTAAACAAAAGGCCACTCTTGGACCTATACATTTTCATATGACAAAGAAAAGGGGGACTAATAAATCTCTAATGCCGCTCTTGGGCCATAATGATAATGCAACATTCTCAACATTTTAGTAAACTAGATAATATCAATGGCAGTAAGAGTACCATAACTTGCAGAGTTAACAGTATTATGTAAAGGTCAGGTTATATGGAACATATCAATGAAACGTTAGAGCAGAAAGTTAAGTAATATGTATATGGGTTCTATGGAGTGTGTAAATCTCTAGATAACTAGCTTTGTACAATATATCTCTATGCTAGCCCCTAGTATTTAACTATGTATGCCCCATAACGTGGATAGTGAGGTGCCAATACATAAAATATATAGAAGAGATTTGATATAAGAGCGTTTGCTCTGTATTACACTTTGGCCTAGTTTTATTTCAGGGGATATGGGCAACCCTTGGACATTACTAGCCTCACATATAAATGAATATATACTACTGATATGAGTTTTGAGATTAACACATAAACCCTGACCTAAGCTTTAAAGCCATAGGGAATTAACATAGGCATCCTGACGTTTACTTCTGTAGAGGTACTCATTATATAGAAGCAGATAACTCTAACAAGGCACTTATGAAAAACAAAATACAGATATATATACTTCGTGTCAAATAAACATTCTAAAGGCAAGATCGTCTTATCCAGTGTATAGATAAGGTCCCTGCTGTATTGCCTAGGTTAACATAGCTCCAGCTTTAGCCAACTCCAGTTCGGACACAACTCAGTTCAATGGTCTTGGTCTTTGTGGGACTACATGGATTTATAAGAAGCGACCTGTGAGTCTCATGCCGAGGGAGCCTTCTCGACTCTCTCAGTAAAGGTAATCCTTGGGGCTTCAAACTAGCTGTGTTCCAAGATTGCCTCAAGCCCAAGCCGCGGGCCCAGGAGCCGGCCGCACTCCACCACCCGCCTCCAGGGCTCGAGACCCCATGGATTATTGACTGCGTCACCAAAGTCCATTCCAAGGTGTGAAGTTGAACAAAAACAAATCCATTATATACCGGAACCCCATCCGGACTATACACGGCAGCTGCAACAGCACAGGTTAACTCACGGAAGAGGCCTCTTGACCTCATGGCTTAACCTTATGAAGTTAACTGAGGAACATAGGTAGGTGCGCCAGCTGCAAGATATTCCTAGACTCCTCTGAAGGTTCACAAGATAACTTGGTTTAGAGTAACAAAATAATATGTTAAACTTGGAAAGAATCCTTTAAAAGCATAATTAAGTCCAGGAGCTCTTCTCTAATTCGTCCTACCTCAGCAGCTATCAGCTCCGCCCCCTCCGTTTTAATTATTGTTTTAATTGTTTTAACTGTCAACATTTAGTGTTATTAATAAATACACGTGTACTACCTATTCACATCCTAGCCCACTTCTAGTTGAGGCGCTCAGGCTACATCCATATATTCTTAGAGTTCCTTATTGACAGCTAGAGGTCAAGACAGCTGGAGCATATAGAATTACACAGGCGCTAGGTATATATTCCATCAATCCAAATATACTGTGTTACTTTTTTCTGTACTTGTATAACTGCTGGAGTTTAGAAAGTAAAGAAAGTGTCACAAAATGTGTTAAAAACTTTAATGGTACCAATGTGTTTATTTCTTCAGTTGCCACAAAGAAGTCTGGAGGCCCGCTTGGATGAAGACTTCTGCCACCTGGATGAGGATGGATGTCCGGTCTTCGAAAACTGTAAGTGGATCGTTGGGGTTAGTGTTAGGTTTTTTAAAGGTTTATTGAGTGGGTTTTATTTTTAGAGTAGGGTTTGGGCACCATAAAAGACCTAAATGCCCTTTTAAGGGCAATGCCCATCCAAATGCCTTTTTCAGGGCAATGGTTAGCTTAGGTTTATTTAGATAACATTTTATTTGGAGGGTTTGGTTGTGTGGTGGGTGGTGGGTTTTACTGTTGGGGTTTTTTTTCTGTATTTTTTTTACAGGTGAAAGAGCTGATTTCTTTAGGGCAATGCACAGCAAAAGGGGCTTTTAAGGGCTATTGGTAGTTTAGTTTAGGCTAGGGTTTTTTTTATTTTGGGTAGGCTTTTTATTTTGATAGGGCTATTAGATTAGGAGTAATTCGTTTTTATTTTGGATCATTTCGTTTTTTAGTGTAGTTAATAACTTTTTTTTTATTGGGGTTTGAGAAAATACAAAAACATACAGTTTGCTCATGTAGCATACCAAGCTTACAGATTAAGAAGATGATATTACATACAAAGAGATATGACTACATCTACATAAGAGATAAACAGTAGGAATTTACGAACACATTAACCAGTCACAGTAGAGCATAATCTACTCTTCAAATATTTAAAAAGCAAACCTATGGACACCCCTCTTTTTTACCCTCATTAAAATCCGAGGCCGCTTATGGACCCCAAAAATGTATAGCTCTCTAAACTGAGAGATTTTAGACAACGCAAGCGACCTTCTGGCCTGCACCTTTATTAATATATGTAACAGTTATAAAAGCTCAAGCAGAGAGCCTAAAACTCCCAAAAATTCTAAGGAACCATTAGACAATATCTAAAAAAAAAAAAAAATGACGGCTCCCAGTCACACTTATAGTGCCCACCTATAAGCTCCTGATCAGTGCATCAGACTTTATAGTGATCATGATATAAAAAAAGTTTATACCATCTGAGAATACAGAGTAGTGGGTACACAAGCAAACTATATAATAGACCAGGACCATCTCACACATTTTTAGCTGTCCTCGGCTACCAAAAAAGTGAGGGGATTTAGCCTACCCCGGTTCTATTTTGAGAGAGGTCTTGAATAAAAATATCCCTGCAGTTAATTTCTTGCTGAAGGGCAGCTCACCAAGACACGTGTGGCATAGTAAAGCAATGCCCCATGACATCGTGCAATGAAGGAAGTGAAAATTATGCCAAACAAGGCTATGTGCCTCCTGAAATGCGATTCTGCCATCTCCAAGAGACCCGGCCCCGGGAGGGCCCACACCGCCCACAGACGGCGTCGGCAGGGGAACATCCAGAACCGGGATGCCAAGGATGACCATCCAGTGACAAATCTCGTACCTCACCTTGGTCCTCAGGTCGCCAATAGGTGTTGGTATTAGTGCCCAAAGTAGGCTCCGGTATCTCAAAATCCCACCTCTGTAAGGTCCAGCAAGGGTGGAGGGGATCAGACAAATTCTGCATCATGTAGTCACTTTCTCCTGCAGCCAAACAAACCGCTGAAAGTAAACTCTGGAACCTAGGGGCCGCAATGCACTCCCTGATGTATCTCTCCACGTGGCAGCATTATTTGGTAAAGTTGGTGCATTCTTAGATAACATAATTCTATCTATTTTCGCACATATTCTCTTCTCATAGTCTTCCATCAGAGCCTTCACGGCATAAAATAGCTCCTCCATGGCAGTAAAATAACAAATAAATGCAGAGGCACAATGTTTACTCTGCTCACCCGGTTCCCCCAGGGCGGAGGGGGTGCTGAGTTCTCTTTCCTTACAGGCTGCCAAGAGATCTCCCAGCTGTCCAGTCTGGGAAACCCCTTTCCTTTCAATATAACTGTAATCCAATCCAGCAAAGCATTAGCTACTTCATGAGGTTCAGTTACAATCTGGATGAGTGCATAGAATGTCAATTACAAGGAGGATTGTAAATCAGTTAGACAGAGCTCCCAGTGTAGCAGCCATCTTGGGCCATAGCCCGGACACGTCCCCCCAACCATATCGCACGCACAAGGCGACTTTTCAAAACTTGTAATGGCAGCACTATGGAGGGTTAAATAACGCAACTTTTGTTGCATTCCTTTGGCACCCTTTCACACCCTCTATAGCGCAAAACTTGTAATCTAGGTGATTGTGTTTAGTAACATCATACAATATGACAGTGCTAATGTCAGTGTGCTTAGTAACACCATACAATATGACAGTGCTAATGTCAGTGTGTTTAGTAACATCATACAATATGACAGTGCTAATGTCAGTGTGTTTAGTAACATCATACAATATGGCAGTGCTTATGTAATTGTTCTTATTAACATCATACAATATGACAGTGCTAATGTCAGTGTGTTTGGTAACATCATACAATATGACAGTGCTAATGTCAGTGTGCTTAGTAACATTATACAATATGGCAGTGCTAATGTCAGTGTGTTTAGTAACATCATACAATATGACAGTGCTAATGTCAGTGTGTTTGGTAACATCATACAATATGACAGTGCTAATGTCAGTGTGCTTAGTAACATCATACAATATGACAGTGCTAATGCCAGTGTGTTTTTAACATCATACAATATGGCAGTGCTTATGTAATTGTTCTTATTAACATCATACAATATGACAGTGCTAATGTCAGTGTGTTTAGTAACATCATACAATATGACAGTGCTAATGTCAGTGTGCTTAGTAACATCATACAATATGGCAGTGCTAATGTCAGTGTGTTTAGTAACATCATACAATATGACAGTGCTAATGTCAGTGTGCTTAGTAACATCATACAATATGGCAGTGCTAATGTCAGTGTGTTTAGTAACATCATACAATATGGCAGTGCTAATGTCAGTGTGTTTAGTAACATCATACAATATGACAGTGCTAATGTCAGTGTGCTTAGTAACATCATACAATATGACAGTGCTAATGTCAGTGTGTTTAGTAACATCATACAATATGGCAGTGCTAATGTCAGTGTGTTTAGTAACATCATACAATATGACAGTGCTAATGTCAGTGTGTTTAGTAACATCATACAATATGACAGTGCTAATGTCAGTGTGTTTAGTAACATCATACAATATGACAGTGCTAATGTCAGTGTGTTTAGTAACATCATACAATATGGCAGTGCTAATGTCAGTGTGTTTAGTAACATCATACAATATGAGCTCTATGTGTTTAACCCCATAGAGGTATGAGTATGGAAAGGGGGAGTTAGATCATTGAAGGGGAAGTGTGAGTATGAAGGGGGAGTATGGAAGGGGCAGGGGAGTGAGCATGGAAGGGGGAGTATGGAATTGGCAGGGGAGTGAGCATGGATGATTTATTATCAGTAAATCTTTGATTTGTATACCAATTTTATTTTCCCGGATAACTTTTATAGCGCAAAAAGGGGTTGCATAGAATGTCGATTACAAGGAGGATTGTAAATCAGTTAGATAGAGCTCCCAGTGTAGCAGCCATCTTGGGCCATAGCCCGGACACGTCCCCCCAACCATATCGCACGCACAAATAAAACTTTGCAATATACTTCCATCGATTATTTTGTACCGTTTTCCTGTAATTCCATTCTGAAATATGAGCTTTTCAGTTCCTGTTAGATATAAAAGTGCACAACACTGTTATATTACACACAGCCATTGGTTGCACACTCCAGTGACCTATTTATAACTGTCCCTTATTGGCCACAACAAAGAAGATAGCCTAAGTTACAACATGGCAGCTCCCATTGTTTTATAGACACTAAAACTTTACACCTATTCTGTCAATATTTAAAAAGCTACTGAAACTTTAAAAAATACATCTACATGTTATTCTAAAGCTTATCTTTTCTTTGAAAGCATCATTCTATCTAGCATTTATTTAGTGTTTAATGTCCCTTTAATCCTCATACTGGCAAAATAAAGCAACATAGACTTAAAGGGATACTCCAGTGAGAATTTAAATGCACATAGATAAATTACATCTTTGAATAGAAACATATTTGCAAAATACATGTTATGGCAAAAATGCTTAAAAGTTATCACTGTTTAAGTGTTAGTATTTTTCTCTGCACAGGCATGTGAAGCATAACTAGAAATTCTCAGTGCACCAGCATTTTAAATACTGCAGCTGCTCAGAACACTAGTGGGGCTTGTTTCATGTCAGCAATTAACAGATTGAGTCATTACCAGATGGTACAAGCACCTTAGCTTTCTGAGCAAATGCTGGTGAATGGTACATACAGTGCTTCATTACACTTTTAAAACAGCTATTATTATCAGGTATTTATAAAGCGCCAACAGATTACGCAGCGCTATACAAGTAATAATAAAACATTACAGGGATGCATTACATACACAAGCAAACAAGTACAGTAGGGGTACAATACAGTGGTAGGAGCAATAATTGAGATATACAAAAGGAGAGGAATGCCTTCCCATTGAGCACAATCAGTAGTAGTTCACTTTAAATTAAATGGCCTCTCAAGCTTATAATCTAAAGGAGAGGGAATGGACACAGAAGGTAAAGGAGAAGGGAATATTGCCTGATATAAGGCAGTGTAAACTGAGAGTGAGTGAAATGTGTGGAAATTGAGCAAATGAGGATTGGGAAAGTGTAAAAGAATATGGTAAAGTGTGAGTACAGAGGCTGTGAGTGTGAAGTAGTGTCTCTATCCTGGTTCATTAGTGGCAGCTGCACCTAATTGCTATTAGGAGGTGTTTATATATATTAAGGTAAGCACCAGGGTGGGTGGTGGAGGGCTAGAGCATGCAGGGCTGGGATACTGGTAATAGAATGTAGGCTGTGAGAAAGAGAGAGGTAAGGTAAAGCTTACTGTTGATAAAATAAGGGGTGGGTGTAGCGTTTATTAGAAGCATTTTTGGTAATAAATGCATATTACAAAAATGCTTCCATTAAAAACTGAAATACATCTATGTGGATTCCAATTTTGCCTGGAATGTCCCATTAAGATCCTAAAACCAAAGTGTCTTGCCATTCAAAGTGAATGGCAAGACTAACGGCTAGATTACGAGTTGTGCGTTAGGCTTTAAAAGCAGCGTTGGCCGATCCTAACGCTGCTTTTTAACGCCCGCTGGTATTACGAGTTTTGCAGGTACAGGTGTACTGCTCACTTTTTTTTCGCGACTCTAAGATACCGCAAATTCACTTACGTCAATTGCGTATCCTATATTTTCCATGGGATTTTCCTAACGCCGGTATTACGAGTCTTCATAAAAGTGAGCGGTACACCCTCTCCTGTCAAGACTCGTACCGCATTTAAAAGTCAGTAGTTAAGAGTCTTATGGGCTAACGCCGTAGCATAAATCTCTTAACTAAAGTGCTAAAAAGTACACTAACACCCATAAACTACCTATTAACCCCTAAACCGAGGCCCCCCACATCGCAAACACGAAAATAAAAATTTTAACCCCTAATCTGCCGAACCGGACATCGCTGCCACTTTAATAAATATATTAACCCCTAAACCACCGCACTCCCGCCTTGCAAACACTAGTTCAATTTTATTAGTCCCTAATCTGCCGTCCCTAACATCGCAGACACCTACCTACATGTATTAACCCCTAATCTGCCGTCCCCAACGTCACTGCCACTATATTAAATGTATTAACCCCTAAATCTAAGTCTAACCCTAACACCCCCCTAACTTAAATATTATTTAAATAAATCTAAATAAAATTACTACAATTAAATAAAGTATTCCTATTTAAAACTAAATACTTACCTATAAAAAAAAACTTAAGATAGCTACAATATAACTAATAGTTACATTGTAGCTAGCTTAGGGTTTATTTTTATTTTACAGGCAACTTTGTATTTATTTTAACTAGGTACAATAGTTATTAAATAGTTATTAACTATTTAATAACTACCTAGTTAAAATAAATACAAAAGTACCTGTAAAATAAAACCTAACATAAGTTACAAGTTACAATTAGGTGTAATTGTAACTTAGGTTAGGTTTTATTTTACAGGTACTTTTGTATTTATTTTAACTAGGTAGCTATTAAATATTTAATTACTATTTAATAACTATTCTACCTAGTTAAAAAAAATACAAAGTTGCCTGTAAAATAAAAAATAAACCCTAAAATAGCTACAATGTAACTATTAGTTATATTGTAGCTAGCTTAGGGTTTATTTTACAGGTAAGTATTTAGTTTTAAATAGGAATAATTTAGTTAATTGTAGTTATTTTATTTAGATTATTTTAAATTATATTTAAGTTAGGGGGGGTTCGGGTTAGACTTAGGTTTAGGGGTTAATAACTTTAATATAGTTGCGGCGACGTTGGGGGCAGCAGATTAGGGGTTAATAAATGTAGGTAGGTGGCGGCGATGTTAGGGATGGAAGATTAGGGGTTAATAAATATAATGTAGGGTTCGGCGATGTTGGGGGCGGCAGATTAGGGGTTAATAAGTGTAAGATTAGGGGTGTTTAGACTCGGGGTTCATGTTAGGGTGTTAGGTGTAGACATAAAAAGTATTTTCCAATAGGAATCAATGGGGCTGCGTTAGGAGCTGAACGCTGCTTTTTTTGCAGGTGTTAGGTTTTTTTTTCAGACGGCTCTGCCCCATTGATTCCTATGGGGAAATCGTGCACGAGCACGTTTAGCCAGCTCACCGCTATCGTAAGCAGCGCTGGTATTGAGATGAGATGTGGAGCTAAATTTTGCTCTCTGCTCACTTTTCTGCGGCTAACGCCGGGTTTAGAAAAACCTGTAATACCAGCGTTGTCTGTAGGTGAGCGGTGAGCTTAAACTGCTCGTTAGCACCGCACAGCCTTACTGACAAAAACTCGTAATCTAGCTGAAGGTAACTATTAGCTAGCTTAGGGTTTATTTTATAGGTAAGTATTTAGTTTTAAATAGGAATATTTTAGTTAATGATAGCTATTTTTATTTAGATTTATTTAAATTATATTTAAGTTAGGGGATGTTAGGGTTAGATTTAGGTTTAGGGGTTAATAACTTTAATATAGTGGTGGCGGCGTTGGGGGCGGCAGATTAGGGGTTAATAAGTGTAGGTAGGTTGCGGCGACATTGGGGGCGGCAGATTAGGGGTTAATAAATATAATGTAGGTGGAGGGGCGGAGCCAACAGCCGAAGCAAGCAGATGCAGATACTCTGAGCTCCAGCTATAACTAAGGCATTAAATAATCAAAATGCTATGTTATCTTCTCTAAAAGACACTTACAATAAATATGATTACTGGAGGAGTCAGTGGAACCTGTAATTTTCCTTTTATGGCTTAAACATATTCAGGGATCATCACACAACAATGCTGCGTGTTGAGGCCTATTCGGCATTTTTTAGATCTCAGCCTGTACAGTATACAAGGAGAATTAGCAAGCTTCATATATTACTGCCTGGACGTATAAATCCCTGAAGTGGAAGAAGCACCTTTATACTAACCAACATATTCCAAAGGTTAAAGGGAAGGAAAAAAGAAAAAGACCAAGAAATTGGAAAATTGTTGATCTCTTACAACAGTTGGCGCACAAGATGGATGGGCATTTTGGTTCCCTCGTAAGAACATTGAAGGGCGAGCATGGTGGCAAACCTGAGGAGAGTGCAACCGATATTCTAACACAGGCCCTATCTGGCTCATGTGGAGAGACGGAGCAAGTTAGACCCTTTGCCGCTGATCTCGAGGTGCAAGCTAGTCTGGAAGGGCGACACGATAGCGAGATAACCCCATACATTGTAATGTCATGCTCCGAACACTCTGTGATGGCGGTGGTACTTCCTATTCACAAGGCGGACACAGAGAAATTAACTTTTTGTTTTCTAGCGATGCAGCCGGTCGCTGGAGGACATTGGGCAGAAGCTGGCTCTGAGTTACAGCCATTCAGCATCGTATCACCAATTACAGCTCCCGCTCCGCGCACATCTTGCTCAGACCTCCTGGGTGACAGAGAATTTTACAGAGATGCCAGCCTATTTTTACACTCTAGGAACACTAAGTTACTACTAAGTACTAACTATACCCCAGTCTTACAAAATATCTACAGCGCTCTAATATTGCAGCTTTCCCCAAGAAGGATCTTTCTGTCTGTAGGTATAGGCTAAAGAACAGGACATGACTGTACACCCTGAAGGGTTAAGTCATTTCACACGCAGCAAGTCCAGCGTGTCTACATTTGAACTTTGAGGTTATTTCACAAATTCCTAATGTATGAAGGGATTAATCACTGCACCACCGTTAATAGTTTTGCTAAGATAGATGTGTTGCTTTGACTTATGTCTTATATTTACTTAACAATATATATAGTTGAACTGATTTCCTGCTTACTTATTAACTGTCGGTATATAAGAAGATTGTGTTGTTGATATACAGACCCATTAGATTTTCATAAGTATGGGGTAGATTGTGAACTTGTGTATAAATAACACACTTCTGATCTTGCATAACTCTGATACCTCTGATATTTTTTCTTTCCGACAGTTAATATAATTATAATATGTTTGGGTAATTTCACCTTCCTCCCGATGCAGGTCATCCCAGCACTTGGACTTTATCACAACAGTCTGGACTTATTTTTCAGGATACTAAGCTTAGGACACCTTCATGAGTATGTTCTAGTTTAATAATAGTGCTCAACTTACTATGCCTGTTACTTACTTAATCCATACTCTTGTATTCCAGTATTCATTGTACATCCTATTAATGTTATTTTTATTTAGTTAAGATAACCCACTTTTAGCCAGGGTGTTCAAGATGATGACTCTTTATTCATATGCATACAGTCAGCTGAATGATTGAGCCTCATATTATTGTTGAAAATGCTCTTCACTGTGTACATACAGTTTGGTTATATGCAACGTTTTTTTATAATTATTAGTTGAGTATCAGTATTATCTGCACAATCAACATAGCACTTAATGAGTCTATGTTAAGGTTACCCTATACAGCTCCATAAAACAGGAGAATGTATTACTTGTTCAACTCTAACTTACTAACCTTGTTTAGAATTTAGTATTTTCTTATCTTACCTTCTTTTTTTTTAGTTATCCCCCACATTAATATACATAGGTTTTCCTAATAATTAGCAGGATACTTTTTATGTGCTGAACTGGTGCTTAGGATCCTTATATATATATATATATATATATATATATATATATATATATATATATATATATATATATATATATATATATATTTATATATCCTCTGTATGCTTCGTGTATTTATACACACTATGTACCCATTTTGCTAGGTTTTATATGTTCCATTCATTTAGTCAGGTCAGTCACATTCCCCTACAGACGGATGCTAACTCCACTTTTTATCCCATATGTCACTATGAGCTTAAAGCTACACATAGATTCCGCACAATAAGCTAAGATACTTCCACGATATAAATCCCATTCATATAATTCGTACCCATATTTTCTATTATTTACTAGTATGATATCATATAGCTCCTACTGTACTCCCCAATAATAGGACATACCCTCTGGTTCTTGTTGTTTATGCACAGATATATTACATACAGTGTAAGTTTCAGAGAAATGCCTATTCTTTGCCCTAAATATACCATAACCATGAGGTTATTACAACTGTTTATCTGCTATGCTGCATCTGCTTTTATGGTTTGTTTTCTCGCTTTGTAGTGTATTTTGCTTTATTTTGATATTCGAGATATATATTTATCTAACTTTGTTATTAACACGGAGAGGGAACATGCGTGACTTTAATGGTCAGGGTATTTTATATATTACTAATGTCTGGAGAACATAACATATTTACTAGCTTAGATTTATTGTTGATAGCTACTGGGTGTAAGATACCTGTATTGTTTTTGGCACCAGGAGAAAGCACATGCACACGTTATGCACAAAATATTCCTATACATTGTACTTGCTTAGAATAAATAGTATTTGCTAAATGCTGAACTTTATATGTTCATACCAATATAATATTGATACAAGTCTCTAGGCTTAATTCTGTTAATAACGTTTACCTCAAGTATATACTTCTCACTTCGGCCCTAGTCCACCCTATATTATTATTATTATAGCTTGTAAAAGTCTCTTTGTTTCATTACTGCACGCCTTTATTTATCCTCACATGTATCTCAAACGGCCAAAAGACATATGATCCATAGTGTCATTGTAACCTACATCTAACTCTTTGTTTACAACCTTTCCGATCTTCCCATGTTTCTTAAATTTTCTCTATATTTGTGGCTCCGCCCCTCTACCCCTTTCCTCATTTAAAGAGCGATGCTTACTCGCTGATATTCGCCCCCCTTATTATACTCTCACTCTTTCTACAGTGCTATCCACCTGACCGTTAGTTTTCTTATATATTTATGGGCCATCTGGCCTAAAACTATGTTCTTAACTGGTCAGACATTTATGCTAGTCTGTTATAAAACTGAGGTTCCATTTGCCTCTCAGCTGCGTATTATATTACTGCCGAAATGTTTTGCACAATTTTGTATGTATCTTTTTCTGTTATCAGAAGGCATTCTATGTTTCATGATTTGTTATGCAAAACCTCAATAAAAACAACATTTTAAAAAAAAATATAATGTAGGTGTCGGCGATGTTGGGGGCAGCAGATTAGGGGTTCATAAGTATAATGTAGGTGGTGGCGGTGTCCAGAGTGGCAGATTAGGGGTTAATAATATAATGTAGGAGTCGGCGGTGTCGGGGGCAGCAGATTAGGGGTTAATAAGTGTAAGATTAGGGGTGTTTAGACTCGGGGTTCATGTTAGGGTGTTAGGTGTAGACATAAATGTACTTTCCCCATAGGAATCAATGGGGCTGCGTTAGGAGCTAAACGCTGCTTTTTTGCAAGGGTTAGGGTTTTTTTCAGCCGGCTCTCCCCCATTGATTCCTATGGGGAAATTGTGCACAAGCACATTCAGCCAGCTCACCGCTAACGTAAGCAGCGCTGGTATTGAGGTGAGATGTGGATTTTGCTCCTTGATCACTTTTTTTGCGGTTAACGCCGGGTTTGTAAAAACCCGTAATACCAGCACTGTCTGTAAGTGAGCGGTGAGCATAAACCGCTCGTTAGCACCGCACAGCTTCTAAAGCCAAACTCGTAATCTAGCCGATAGTATTTAAAAATACATGTACAAATTAATCTCAGGCTAATCTTTCTTCTGAATACATCATTAAAGCAATGCTTTATTTAGTGCTTAATATTCCTTTAAGTATGTGCTCTTTGCCCTCCCACTACCACAGCTATTTTATTAGATATGTGCGATTCGGTTCGGTTCGATTCGGAAATTCTGCAAATTCTGCAAATTCGGTGATTCGTATCGAACCGAATTTCCGAATTAAAATTCTGCCGAATTTTCCGAATCGAACCGAATTAGTTCTAATTGATTCGTAAATTCGGATAGCCATTGGATTACACTAGTATTGTACAGTATGTTAGGTTAACACCTAATATACAGTATAATACTAGTCTAATTCCACCTAACACTTACCGAAATGCCAAATTTCCAAACCGAATCAAACCGAATGCAGCCGAATTTCTTCGAATCTGAATGAATCCAAAACGAATCCGAAACAAATCGATTCCGAATTTTCCGAATTCGAATCGATCCGAACTGAACTTTGAAAAATTCTGAATCGATCCGAACCGAAACGAACCGAATTTTTTCGCCATGCACATGTCTATATTTTATTAATACCCATACACACAAAGATGCTCCATGAGTAATTATGTAATGAGTGGGCAATACCATTCCTGAAAGGGGGGTCTGTGATTATGTTGCTGTACTTTCACATTATGAGGCCTATCTATCAAAGTGTCAACCGCAAATACGCCGGAATTCCACATCGTAATTGTTGCGAGATTGATCCTAGAGATTGATCCTAGTTATCAAAGCCTACAGATTTCTATGGTAGAAAACAAATAACATTTACACCTAACACCCTAACATAAACCCAGAGTCTAAACACCCCTAATCTGCCGCCCTGACATTGCTGCAACCTAAATAAAATGTATTAACCCCTATTCCGCCGCTCCCCGACACCGCCGCCACTAAATAAACGTATTATCGCCTAAGCCTCTGGCTTCCCACATCACCACCATTAAATAAACCTATTAACCCCTAAACCGTCAGCCCCCCACATTGCCAAAAACTAAATTAAGCTATTAAACCCTAAACCTAACAACCTCCTAACTTTAAATTAAAATTACAACATCCATATCTTAATATAAATTAAAACTTACCTGTAGAATTAAAATAAATTATTTTAAACTATTAATTAACCTACTCTAACTATTATACTACAATTAAATTAAAATACCAATTAAATAAACTAAATTACATATTAAAGAAACCTAACCCTATTTAAATTATTTAAATATGCAATTAAACATTATTAAAAATACAAAATTACAGAAAAAAATGCACACTAAGTTACAAAAAAAACAACACTAAATTGCGAAAAAAATAAAAAACTAATTATCAAAAATAAAAAAGAATTACACCTAATCTAATAGCCCCATCAAAAGAAAAAAGCTCCCCCAAAAGGGCCTTTTGTGGGACATTGCCCCAAAGATAACAGCTCTTTTACATTGCAAAAAAATACAAACACCCCCCAACAGTTAAACCCACCACCCAACCAATCAACCCCCTCCAAATAAAAAACCTATCTAAAATAACCTAAGGTCCCCATTGCCCTGAAAAGGGCATTTGTATGGGCATTGCCCTTAAAAGGGCATTTAGCTCTTTTACATGCCCAGACCCTAATCTAAAAATAAAAACCACCCAGAAAACCCTTAAAAAAATAACACTAACCCCGACTATACACCTACAGTTATTGAAGTCCCGCTTGAAGGATCCATCCAGTCGGAGAAGTCCTCATCCAGGCCGCAAGAAGTCTTCATCCGGGCAGCCTCTTCCATCTTCATCCAGCTGGAGAAGTCTTCATCCAGACGGCATCTTCTATCTTCATCCTCCGGCGCGTAGTGGGTCCATCCTGAAGACATCTGGCGCGGAGCATCCTCTTCATAAGGTCGCCGCTGTACACTGGAACTTCAATGCAAGTGATGTCATCCAAGATGGCGTCCCTTGCATTCCTATTGGCTGAAAGATTTCAATCAGCCAATAGGAATTAGAGCTGCTAAAATCCTATTGGCTATTCAAATCAGCCAGTAGGATTTGAGCAGCTCTCATTCTATTGGCTGATTGGAACAGCCAATAGGATGAGAGTTCAATCCTATTGGCTCATTGGAACAGCCAAGAAGTCTTCATCCAGACGGCATCTTCTATCTTCATCCATCCGGGGCGGAGCGGATTCATCCTGAAGACACCGGCATGGAGCATCCTCTTCATATGGTCACCGCCGTACACTGGAAATTCAATGCAAGTGACGCCATCCAAGATAGCGTCCCTTGCATTCCTATTGGCTGAATGATTTCAATCAGCCATTAGGAATTAGAGCTGCTATCATCCTATTGGCTGTTTCAATTTCCTGAGAAATAAAGTTTTTCAGATGTTTTAATTCGTTTTTAACATTGCCATTTGCTGACATTAGCAAGATTTAGTAACTCTATTGTTGAACTTTATTGTTTCTCAGTATTATCATGGTGGTGATATATAAATAGGTTGAGGTCTAGGTTTTAGTCGATTTATGAAGGTGAAAAAAATATTTTCTAAAAAGATTATCTCTTTTGTTCCTGACACTAAAAAATAAGATCTTGAAAACTTTGTAGTATTATTTACAAAGTCATTAAATAATTTCTATGAGAAACAATAAACACAAGAAACACTTTTCTGAGGGGTTTTTTTGTAAAAAAAAGACAACAAAAAGAATTTCCTAACTTTTTGTATTATTGAGAAGTTAGAAAACCTGTTGTTAAAATGCCTGAATCCCACGCTGCCATGAACAGTATTTGTGCATTTATATAATGTATATTGTGCATAAACAAATCAAATTTGTTTACCTGTCCCTTTACAAATCACAGGCTAAAATTCATCTTGTATACCATTAACATTACCTGTTTAAAACGTTCTATTTTGAAAGTGAGCTAGAAAATAACGTGAAGGTTAAAGGGACACTATAATGCAAAATTGTTTTTCCCTTTATGTGTTTCCAATTACTTTTTTTACAAACTGCAGAGTATAAAATGTATGTAAATTTGCATTTTAAGGTATATTTGTGCATATGAATTAGCTGATTTGGTGTTCTGAAGCCACAACATGATAAAATGGGTTGAGCTTGTAGGTATAATCAGATCTCATTAATTTATCACATTGTGTACATAAACCTGCTTCTTTATCTTATATCAGTCCGTAAACCAAAGACCAATACTTTTTATTACCTTATCTCTTCTATACCCCACTGGGAGTGTAATTTCTTCTGCTGACTGTCTTTACATAGCTTATCTATAGCTTGGACCTAAGGCCAGAAACTTTTAGAATAGGTGAAAATACCACAGGTTATATCAACTATTTTAAATGCCAAGATAAGGGTAAAGGAAATACTTGTAAACAATTTAATACACTGCAGCAGGTAAAGTGGATAATTGGGAACACATTAAAGGGGAGAACATTTTTCAGTGAACTGTCCCTTTAAGATAAAGGCACAAAAACAGCATTAGCACAGGTGTTTGATATCTGAAATATGTTAATATACTGGAGATATTATACATGTAACACATACCACTTTACTAATTTGAACAGATGTTCATCAAATTGATTGGAATGCCATGAAAAAAATCTTTAGTGTGAAAAATTGATTTGTCAGCAGAAAGTTTTACTGGATTGTAATTGGGAACAATGTGACTCATAAGTCTAATCACATAAGTATATCCTATAATATAAAAGGCCAAGACTGACCTCCTGGCATCTGGACCGGTGTGAGGGTGGCATGATGCGGACGGGGACAGGAGTAACGCGGACAGGGCTGGGTGGGGCCAGACATGACGCGGCGGGGTCGGGTGTGACGTGGGCGGGGCCTGGCAGGGCCGTGAGAGAGTTCAAAAGAGGGGTGATAAAGAGAGAGCAAAAGAGGGAGAGAGAGAGACAGTAAAAGAGAGGGGGAGGGAGAGCAAAAGAAAGGGGGGAGGGAGCGCAAAAGAAAGGGGAGAGAGAGAGAGCAAAAGAGAGGGAGAGAGACAGCAAAAGAGAGGGGGAGAAAGGGGAGAGAGAGAACAAAAGAGAGGGGAGAGAGAGCAAGAGAGGGGGGGAGAGCGCAAAAGAGGAGAGAGAGAGCACAAAAGAGAGGGAGGAAGAGAGATGGAGAGAGAGAGAGAGCAAAAGAGAGGGGAGAGAGAGAGAGAGAGAGAGCAAAAGAGAGGGGGAGAGTGCAAAAGAGAGGGGAGAGAGAGTGCAAAAGAGAGGGGGGAAAGAGAGGGGGGAGTAAGAGAGAGAGCAAAAGAGAGGAGAGAGAGAGAGCAAATGAGAGGGGAGAGAGACAGCAAAAGAGAGGGGGGAAAGAGAGCAAAAGAGAGGGGGGAGAGAGAGCAAAAAGAGGGGAGAGAAAGAGCAAAAGAGAAGGGGAGAGAGAGAGCAAAAGAGAGGGAGAGAGACAGCAAAAGAGAGGGGGAGAGAGCAAAAGAGAGGAGGGAAGAGGGAGAGAGAGCAAAAGAGTGGGGATATAGAGAGCAAAAGAGAGGGAGAGAGACACTACGTAACGTACTATAAGCTGGAATCAGAAATAATAGCCCCATTTGACCTTAAGGCAGTTTTGCATGTGGATAAGAAAGTAATTCCCAATAATGTTTCTGAATTAGTGACCATTAATAATATCATAATAGCTTGGCAGAAATATTGTACTCTTCTAAAGAATCAATTTCATATTTCCTAATACTGCCCCATAATAGGTATGCCTGACTTTCCGCCGGGTCTATATGACCCGGTATATAAAGTATGGAAAGAGAAAGGGTTAGTAAGATAGTCCCAGCCTAAAGGGACATAATACTCACATGCTAAATCACTTGAAACTGATGCAGTATAACTGTAAAAAAACTGACAGGAAAATATCACCTGAGCATCTCTATGTAAAAAAGGAAGATATTTTACCTCACAATTTCCTCAGCTCAGCAGAGTAAGTTCTGTGTATAAAGTTATACTCAGCTGCTCCCAGCTGCAGGTAAAAAAATAAAAAAAAATGAAGAAATGAACAGCAGCCAATCAGCATCAGCAGTGCTGAGGTCATGAACTCTTACTGTGATCTCATGAGATTTGACTTAACTCTCATGAGATTTCATAGTAAGCTTCCTTTACCTGATTGGTGAAATAATATGAGTGCACGATGCTAGTCCCTTCAGATGTCCCAGGACAAACACACTAAAATGCTGCTTAGAAATCCTTTACAATGGGAGGTGGCTACTGAGGAACGTTTGAGGTAAAATATCTTTCTTTTTTACATAGAGATGTTCAGGTGATATTTTCTAGTCAGCTTTTTACAGCTATGCTGCATCACTTTCAAGTGTTTAAAAATTTGGGTATTATGGCCCTTTAAGCAAGAGGGCACAATAAATATACAATCTTTTGAAGAAATTGCGAACAAGTTTCAATTACTGTCAAGGAATTTTTACACCTATTTACAGAGTAGGAATTACTTTCACCAAGAATGCCAATTATCTGGTACAGATTGGGATTGGCAAGAGATAGAGTCTGGACTGAAATTGTATAAAGCTGGGAAGAGATCAATCTCAATATGGTATAATATGTTAATGTCTAATTCTGGGGTAATGCAACTTGAAAGTATTAAAACTTATATGAACAAGTTTTTTCCACAGATACAGATACAAGAGGTTAAAAAGTGCTTCATTAACATGGAAGCTGCTGCCTACGGCAGTTTGTAGTTGGAGAGAGTCACAATATAAACTATTGAATAACTATTATTTAACACCTGACAGAATAAATAAATGGGCAAATATAGCATCACGATGTAAATGCTATAAATGCAGAGCCGAGAAAGCTGATATTATGCATTGTCTCTGGTTCTGTCCGAAGATTGCACAGTTTTGGGGTAAAGTAAATTTCTGGCTCAATAAATTCTTATGGATTAGAATATCTCTGTCTGCAGTCAATGTTTTTTTGTTATATGACGAAGGTGAATGCAAAGTAGATAAACTTCTTATAAATTTAGCTATCTTGGTAGCGCGTAATACATAGTTGCCAACAGTCCCTGATTTCCAGGGACAGTCCCTGGATTTTGTTGTATGTCCCTGGATTTTTTTTGTCCCTGGAAATGTCCCTGAAAATCTCCTTTGCACAACATTTGTTGTTTGCATATATATATATATATATATATATATATATATATATATATATATATATATATATATATATATATACACACATACACATATACAGATAGATAGATGATAAATAGATATAGTGTATTATTTAAATATAATTATTTCCTAATGGAATATTGGATAATGGAATAATGGATAATATATCATTATTGAATGGGTTCACATATTATTTGTCTTCCTAATTTTGATGCTTTGTTGTAAAATTAACCATATGCCCAGAATGTGTTCCAGAGACTGGGTAGGTGTAAGAGTTTGGTACTGTAATCTGTATAATAAACTATGGATAAATCTAAATTATACTATTACTTTCAAATGGGTGTGTTTTGATTGCAGAACTGACTGGGCGGAGCAATTGAACAGTAGGTCGTCAATACTCCAGTAACCCGCTTGCTTGCTCTGCTGCAAAGTGTCCCTGGAATTTTTTTTGAAATGTTGGCAACTATGGTAATATAATATTTAAAAAATGGAAATCTGCTGAAGCTCCAAGTTTAAAAGAATTTATAAATATGAATACACAGATGACCATTGAGTTATTTAATATTAAACGATATACTGAAAATAGACTTATAGTCTTTTTTTCAAAATGGCTAAATATAATCAGGGATTGGCCACTAACTGCACAGATGCAATTTATATTACCCATACAAAACTCTCCTGAGTTTATTCTACTCATATTAAAAAATGTTTTGCCACAACAATGGGGTTGGGTACGTCCGCAGTGATATGCATGTAGGTTGATGGGGTTATGCGGGGAGAGTGCAGTGAGAGAGGCGGGGGGTTCTTTCTCTTCTTTTTTTTTTTTGTTGTTATTTGTTTCTCCCCCATTAGGGTTTTCATAGATAAGATAAGAATAAAAAAGGATTAATGTTATATTTTAGAGGTATATAGGTCATAGATGCATATGTTGGATCAGATCATGATTGTAAGATAACAAGGGACTAATTTATAATGTCTGGAAGAACGATAAAATATCAGAGACGTAATATGTACTAGGATTTCTATGTATAATCAACCCTTGAAGGACTGTGTCCCTGAATAAGAGAGGGGTTATTGTTTTGTTGTTTTATGTTATTGTATTTGTGATCTTTTTCTTTTTTTGTCTCTGTAACATTGTGTATATAATAAAAACTTAAAAAAAAAAAAAAAAGAGAGGGAGAGAGACGGCAAAATAGAGGGGGGGAGAGCAAAAGAGAGGCAGAGAGAGAGAGAGCAAAAGAGAGGGGAAAGTGCAAAAGAGAGGGGGGGAGAGAAGAAGAGAGGGGAAGAAAGAGTGCAAAAAAGAGAGAGGAAAAGAGATAAGGAGAGAGAGAACAAAAGAGGGGAGAGAGAGCAAAAGAGATGGGAGAGAGAGAAAAAAAGAGGGGAGAGAGAGCAAAAGAGGGCGAGAGAGACAGCAAAAGAGAGGGGGAGAAAGAAGAAAAGAGAGGGGAGAGAGATCAAAAGAGAGAGGGAGAGCGCAAAAGAGGGGACAGTGAGAGCGTGCAAAAGAGAGGGGGAAAGAGAGGGGGAGAGAGAGCAAAAGAGAGGGGAGAGAGAGCAAAAGAGAGGTGGAGAGAGAGAGCAAAAGAGAGGGGGGACAGTGGAAAAAAGATAGGGGAGATAGAGCGCAAAAGAGAGGGGGGAAAGAGAGAGAGCAAAAGAGAGGGAAGAAAGAGAGCAAAAGAGAGGGGAGAGAGAGCAAAAGAGAGGGAGAGAGAGCATAAGAGAGGAGAGAGAGAGAGAGAGAGTACAAAAGAGAGAGGGAAAGAGAGAGAGCAAAAGAGAGGGAAGAAAGAGAGCAAAAGAGAGGGGAGAGAGAGCAAAAGAGAGGGAGAGAGAGCATAAGAGAGGAGAGAGAGAGAGAGAGAGTACAAAAGAGAGAGGGAAAGAAAGAGCAAAAGAGAGGGGGAGAGAGCAAAAGAAAGGGGAGAGAGAGAGCAAAAGAGAGGGGATAGAGAGAGCAAAAGAGAGGGGTGAGAGAGAGCAAAAGAGGAGGGATAGAGAGAGCAAAATAGGGGGGATAGAGAGAGCAAAAGAGAAGGAGAAAGACAGCAAAAAAGAGGGGGAAGAGAGAGCATAAGAGAGAAGGGAGAGAGAGAGCAAAAGAGAGAGGGAAGAGCAAAAGAGAAGGGGAGAGAGCAAAAGAAAGGGGGGGAGAGAGAGAGAGAGAGAGAGAGAGAGCAAAAGAGGGGGATAGAGAGAGCAAAAGAGAGGGAGAGAGACAGCAAAAGAGAGGGGAGAGAGAGCGAGCAAAAGAGAGGGGAGAGCACAAAAGAGATGGAGGAGAGTGCAAAAGAGAGGGGAAGAGAGAGCGCAAAAGAGAGGGAGGAAAAAGAGGGGGCGAGAGGGAGCAAAAAGAGAGGGGGAGAGAGAGAGAACAAAAGAGGGGGGAGATAGAGCAAAAGAGAGGGGAGAAAGAGAGAGCAAAAGAGAGGGGAAAAAGAGCGAAAGAGAGGGGAGATAGAGAGAGCAAAAGAGATGGAGAGACAGCAAAAGAGAGGGGGAGAAAGGGGAGAGAGAGCCCAAAAGAGAGGGGAGATAGAGCAAAAAAAGAGGGGGAGAGCGCAAAAGAGGGGAGAGAGAGAGCATGCAAAAGAGAGGGGGAAAGAGAGGGGGGAGAGAGAGCAAAAGAGAGGGGAGAGAGAGCTAAACAGAGGGGAGAAAGAGCGCAAAAGAGAGGGGGAGAGAGGGGAGAGAGGGGGAGAGAGGGAGCATTAGAGAGGGGGAGAGAGAGAGCATTGGAGAGGGGGAGAGAGAGAGAGTAAAAGAGGGCGGATAGAGAGAGCAAAAGAGAGGGAGAAAAACTGCAAAAGAGAGGGGGGAGAGAGCAAAAGAAAGGGAGGAGAGAGAGCAAAAGAGGGGGATAGATAGAGCAAAAGAGAGGGATAGAGAGAGCAAAAGAGAGGGGAGAAAGAGAGAGCAAAAGAGAGGGAGAGAGCGCAAAACAGAGGGGGAGATAAAGCGCAAAAGAGAGGGAGGAAAAGAGAGGGGGAGAGAGAGAGCAAAAGAGAGGGGAGAGAGAGAGCAAAGGAGAGGGGGATAGAGAGCAAAAGAGAGGTGGGAGAGAGAGAGCAAAAGAGAGGGGGAGAGATAGAGCAAAAGAGAGGGGGGAAGCAAAAGAGAGGGGGATAGAGAGAGAGCAAGGGGGGGGGACTGCTGTACTGCAAAAAATGGCCTGTGTACACGGGCTTTAGGACTAGTCTCTAATAATATATTTCCTTGCATAAGATATCTCCATTTACAGGTTTAAATGTTTGATACAAATGGCTGTGCTGATTTTAATGTCAGAATTTCCATTAACTGAAGACATAAATCCAGGTGCTTCTGAATTTCAGTGAGATCTTAAATGTGGGCTCTAACAAAAGTTTTTTTGCTGTAGGTTTGTGTAAATCACAAAGCATTATCCCTTTAAACTCTATTCATTTCCATAAAGAGGACATTTTTCAAGAGGAAAGTGCTTACCATACAGTGCATTAAGAGCCGCCATGATGATGGACATTTCAATCAAATCAAAGTAGTAAATTCTATAGCTGGAAAGTGGAACACAGGAGCTATCATTTAGGGTAACATGACAACTGTGAAATTGGAGCCTCACCATGATAGTTACCATGCATAGTTGACTTTATGATAAAGTAGACTGTGATAAAAAAAATCCTATTTTTAAATATGAGGCCTCAGCCCAATATGTTGGTTCTTGCGTAATGTCTTCTGTGACCTTTCTGCTCAATTTATCACAAAAACTCTTTCCTGCACAGTCAGTTAAATATAAGGAGAAGATACAAAGCTCCAGTGTTATCATTACTGAGATGATAACTTAGCTGCTAAAAAATTGAGTCATGTTTTCTATTATGATTTTATATTGTTGCAACTATGCTTTTTATTGTTGATTTTAATCAGTATTTTGAGGAAATGCGGTATTGAAATAATTGAACCAAAACACAAAAGCAGAACAAAGAGTTTAAATTTATTTTCCAGCATTAACTATTGGCCATGTAATATGTTATATCTACTTATCTCTTAATTGTTTTTTATCTTGTGTCACCTGGACAGTATGGCTCATCATTCCGCACTGCAAAATTGATGTTTAGAACAATAGCAAAGTATTTAAACACTTTTTTCACATCAATCTATCTGGCAAATTTTTTATTATGGAAAGTGAGATGGTAAACACAGCTTCGTTTGCAGCTGCTTCTAAATGCCACTGAGAGCTGGATAGCAAGGGCACGTTTAATTCGCCTGGCAAACTCCCTATAGACCATATGTGTATCTTGGACGCAAAGCACAGGATGTGAATCCCTTGGTTTGTTTAAAATTGAGTTTAAAAAGTCCAACATCTAAGACAATTGAAAAAGGATAAAAAATTAACTGCAGAGTAATATGTTCTGCAATCCAACAGAAAATGTGTACAAGACCCAAAAAGTGTATACAAAGTAGCCCTTTACACCAACTATCACCGAATGAAAACAAATGCAATAATCACAATTGAAATTCTTATATCCAGAAGTATGGAGAGATGTATAATAAAACAACTTTTATTACAATTTAAAAAAAATGGGTCAATTAAGGTTAAAAAGAAAGTATAGTGAATTCCACCTGTGTGCTAATTAGTGTGATTATGCCACTCCTATAATACCACTGATTTCAGTATAATTCTGGTATATTGAGTAACATGGATATCAAATAACATCATATAGTACTCGGCAATAAAAATAAAACTGTGTATTGTTAGAACTTTAGATACACCAGTGGTTTAAATGGGCAGTCTAGTCAAAATTAAACTTTCATGATTCAGATAGGGCATGCAGTTTTAAACAACTTTCCAGCATGCAATTTTAAACAACTTTGCTTTGTTCTTTTGTTTTTTTTTGTTGAAAGCTAAACCTAAGTAGGCTCATATGCTAATTTCTAAATTCTTGTAGGCCGCCTCTGCATTTTAACAGTTTTCACATCTAAACTGCGCTAGTTAATGTGTGCCATATAGATAACATTGTGCTCACTCCCGTGGAGTTACCTAGGAGTCAGCATTGATTGGCTAAACTGCAAGTCTGTCAAAAGAACAGAAATATGGGGGCAGTCTGCAGAGGCTTAGATACAAGGTAACCACTGAGGTAAAAGTCTATTAATATGGTTATGCAAAACGGGGGAATGGGTAATAAAGCGATTATCTATATTTTTAAACAATAAAAATTCTGGAGTAGACTTAACTCTTTAATATCACTCAGCTGAACATTCAGAAAAGATGCAATGTATCAGCTTCAATAATCGGTGTTGATTTAATTCCAGTATTATACTGATGAGTTAAGTAACATAAATATAAAGTTACACCACATAGTTTTACAACATAGAGATAGAAACTATCAGCTATATTACAAGTTTTGAGCGCTATAGGGATTTTAACAACCGCCACAAAAGCGGTGTTATTTCACCTCCCTATATCGCTGGTATTACAGGTTTTAAAAAACCAGGCTTGTGCGGGGGGAATGTTTGCATTGAGCTCCATACCGCACCGAAAACAAGCGCTGCTTTGACGTGCACCTGCACGATTTCCCCAAAGACATCAATGGGGAGAGCCGGGAAAAAAAAGCCTAACACCTGCGATCGCGGAAACAAAAGCTCCGTAACGCAGCCCCATTGATGTCTATGGTGAAAAAGAAAATAATGTTTAAACCTAACACCCTAACATAAACCCCAAGTCTAAACACCCCTAATCTGCTGCCCTCAACATCGCCGCCACCTACATATAGTTATTAACCCCTAATCTGCCGCCCTCAACATCGCTGCCACCTACATAATGTTATTAACCCCTAATCTGCCGTTCCTGATGTCACCACCACTATACTAAAGTTATTAACCCCTAAACCTCTGGCCTCCCACATCGCTACCATTAAATGAATCCATTAACCCCTAAACCTAACCCTAACCCTAACGTAACCCTAAGCCTAACCCTAACACCCACTAACTTTAACATAATAAAAATATAGCTCAATTAAATTTACAATTATTAACTAAATAATACCTATTTAAAACTAAATACATACTTACCTGTGAAATAAAACCTAAGCTAGCTACAATATCACATTGTAGCTAGCTTAGGTTTTATTTTTATTTCAAAGGTAATTTTGTATTTATTTTAATTAGGTAGACTAGTTAGTAAATAGTTATTAACTATTTACTAACTACCTAGTTAAAATGAATACAAACTTACCTGTGAAATAAAACCTAACCTGCCTTACACAAAAACCTCAAATTCCACACAAAAAACAACAATAAAATTACTAAAAATAAAAATAACTAAATTACATAAATAAACACAAAATTACAAAAAATAAACAAATTATCAAAAATAAAAAAGAATTACACCTAATCTAAAAGCCCTATGAAAAAAAAAAAGCCCCCCCAAAATAAAAAAAAAACCCTAGCCTACAATAAACTACCAATGGCCCTCAAAAGGGCCTTTTGTGGGGCATTGCCCCAAAGAAATCAGCTCTTTTACCTGTAAAAAAAAATACAAACACCCCCCAACAGTAAAACCTCCACCCCCACAACCAACCCCCCAAATAAAATAACTATCTAACAAAACCTAAGCTCCCCATTGCCCTGAAAAGGGCATTTGTATGGGCATTGCCCTTAAAAGGGAATTTAGCTATTTTACATGCCCAGACCCTAAACTAAAAATAAAACCCACCCAAAAAACCCTTAAAAAAAGCCTAACACTAACCCCCGACGATCCACTTACAGGATTTAAGCAGCTCTCATTCTATTGACTGATTTGAATCAGCCAATAGAAAGAGAGCTGCTTAAATCCTATTGGCTGATTTGAACTAAGCCCCGACGATCCACTTACAGTTCTTGAAGTCCCGCGTGAAGGATCCATCCAGCCGGCGAAGTCATCATCCATGCAGCAAGAAGTCTTCATTCAGGCGGCCTCTTCTATCTTCATCCATCCGGTGAAGTCCTCATCCAGGTGGCAAGAAGTCTTCATCCAGATGGCATCTTCTATCTTCATCGATATATATATATATATACATACATTCATACATACATACAGATACATCTTTAGAGATATATATTCATGTATCTCAATGTTAAAGCCCTTTGCCTGCATTTTTTGTCTAACACTTGAGACCTCACATCTTTGAGCCCATATAACTTTTTGGTGCAATATATTTTATAAATATTTTTTATTAGATGGTGTTATAAGTGTATGTGTACTTTGTAATGTATTTTTTATGTATTTTCGGAGACTTTTTTGTTTCACAAAACAGTTAATAATAAATCAGTTGAAAGAAAAGAGGGAAAGAAAAAACGAGCAGACATAGATTTCACATCCTTTATCTGCATCTCAAGGGAAATGGGGCCGTGGTCTGATAAGGAAATAGGTGAACATTGGCCTTTGCTCATGGAAGCTTGTCCTGAAATAAAGGAATTCCAAACCATCCCCAGAGCCGCATATCACAGGGGCAATACAATAGGCAAAAGATTGGTGTATGCCATGCCCTGCCAAGACATTGAGCAGAAATCTAGACAAAAATTATTGGGTACTAAGAATGGCACATTTCAATGTCTGGGCTGTGTCCAATGTAGCAGTGTAATTAAAGGGGTCATTATTTCACATCCTTATACTGGCAAAAAATAAACATGCAATTTGACCAATGTGATCTATGTATTAAAGTGTTGTGTGGGCTATTGTATGTAGGAGAGACAACCCAGAGGGTCAAGGATCACATATGCCAGCATGTCTACTATTATAAATGATAAAACTGCTCATCTCCCAGTTCCTGCTCACTTTATAGAAAAAAGGTCACCAAGCTAGCCAACTTAGATATATGGTCATAGACCATGCCCCCAGACATATAAAAGAGGGGGCGATAGGGTTAAGGACCTCCAAAACAGGGAGGGTCAACTCCTAAGGATCCGAAAGAACTGCTCAAGTACTGAAAAGTGGGAAGAACAGGCCATACAACTTAAGAACAAATTTATGGAAAGGGGTTATAGTGAAGAACAACTAGATCTCAGAATGAAAGAAATAAGAGGGATTGAAAGAAATGAGCTGATGAAATACAAAGATCGAAAAAAAACCTGAAATGGAAGACATATTGAATATCCCAATGATTACTGAATATAGCAGTAATAAACACATCATCGAAAGAATCTTCCAAAAACAGGAAAACAGACAATCTGAAAAACAGACTGGCACAGAGTTTACAAAGGACAAAAAGACCAGAAACCAACAATGTATATGGGAAAAAAATTAAAGTGTTCTTCCCATGTCCAACTTTTAAAGCTTGTAAATGCGGGATAAAAGCAAATAAATTCCAGTCACATCAAACCAAAGAAGAACATGATATCCAAGACCTAATAAGATGCCAAGTCAAAGGAGTTATTTACCTAATAGAGTGCACACGTGGACTGCATTAGATTAGACAGACATCAATACATTTAAAAGATAGAATAAGAGAACATCTATTGCTAATAGAAAAACTAAATATGGATACAGTCCTATATAAGCATTTCTCAACTAAACATCAAGGTAATTATTAAGATCTGAGATTCATGGGCATACAAAAGGTCAGAAGAAATTGGAGAGGCAGAGACTATGAGAAAAATCTCTTGACGACAGAATCAAAATGGATATTTTTGTTGGACTGCCTACACCCAAAAGGTCTCAACAACAAAGAAGACCTTGTCCATCTTTTAAGTATATAACCATCATAATGATAACTAAATATGTCTGATCATACCAATCCTTTGGGCCTATTCAACTCTATCTAGAGATGGAAACAACCTAATGCTACTTATATAAGATATGAACCAAGATCTGATCCTTTTTGACACCTTGGATCCCAGATTTCATTTTTCAGCTCTTCTCCCCATTAGTCCTTGAATAAAAGAAAGTCTTGCTCACCTTCTAATGACAACCAATTGTAAAATTCCCAGTTCACATGTTTAATCCTACTAGTTCTCTGGGACCATTTGATTGTCTATTTAGAGACAGATATAACAAATTGCCAGCATATATGGAAAACTGATTAAGTTTACTTTTTTTCTGAGACCTAAGATTATACGTTTGGTTCAACCCCAGCTCCTTCTTCCCTACTTACTCTGGAACTATTTTCTCTGAACCTCCTGAACTAATTTGATTCTGATACATAGAAAACATCAGTCTGATACATAGAAAACATCAGTGGATTCCCCAAATAAGCACGAACTGTCACACTCTTGCTGTGAAGTTCACTACTAGAGATCTAATTAGGAGATCTCTTCAGGAACTTTTCATTTAGACTTTTTTCCATCATCAGAGCATTTATAGTCCATTACAATGCTCATAAGAGAATACATCCTGACCGGATAGATCATAGGTAGAATATAGCACTTACAGTCCAATGTAATGCTCTTTTGACATCATAAAGAGAACATGTCCATCTAGCCTTATAATATCTATAATTCCAATCCCAGGGTACCCCCCCCCCATTGCTATTTTTCATAGCAATAAGTGCCAATTTATTATGTGTACACACCATTGACTCTGTTAGCTGACAATAGTCAAGCTATGTTGAACAGGATCCTCCATTGTCGTATACCACTACAAGCCATTAGCGACACACTATGCTCTCTATTTTTATGCCGATCGGGCTGAGTCATAACCACCCCCTCTTTGTTCACCACTATTAGGTTACAATGATTCATCACATCCACATTTGGAGTTAGATATACCCCAATAAAGAAATTTGATCACAAGATAGCTATATTAAGCGCAATCCTCCTCTGTTTTTAACTTTTAAGTCAATAACGACCATTGACATTTCACATTTGGGTCAATATATGTCTGGAATACATCTTTGTTTATATCCTTTGAGTATGGAACACCATTTCACTAGTTGACCGTATATTGTCCAGCTTATTTCATATGACCTTGTTGTATATAGCACCTTTTTAGCTTCATCTGTTGCCAAAAGATAGTAGTCAGCGGAATGTTGACAGGAATATCACCATTTATGCCTTAACTATATAAATCCACTATTATAACAAATGTATTTCTCAATGAGACATTTGGTTCTAACATGATATATGGTTTAATATGATATACATGATTTTAATATGGAATATACCTCTTTAATATGATATGTGTATTTTCTTATTGTATCATCTAGGTCGATAATCACATAATCAGATTACCCTATACATACTATTCAAATATATTGTCCAAGATCTCTGGTTTCAAAATCCAGGCACCATTCATCATAACTTTATCTTGTTAGCCCAAGGACATAGCATCTAAATATATTGTCCAAGATCTCTGGTTTCATATCCCGGTACCATTCATCATAATATATATGAAGCACGCTTTATATTTAAATATTACTGCCTTCTTTCGCTTAACCATATAGTTTTTCTATACAGCATTCTTTCTATACAGTGTTTTTCTATACAGCATTCTTTAACGGAACTCTCAATTTAGACTAAGCCAATCAGATCCACAGGCAACGCTAGCACCGTAAATCCATTTCACAGATGGCCAATATAAATTTGACTTGTGTGACACCTAAACAGCTGATAATAGAAACTAAAGAATTGATTGGCCATACTAACACAGCCAATTACTGAGTAGATCCAAGATGGGCCCTTTAGTGAATTACAAAAAAGGAAACACGGGACTAGCCTATACCGGCTCTTGATTGGGTGATCAACAAAAACATATGACAGAATCATAACAAACCGAACAAAGTAAATGAACACACACTCACGTAACTGTTCAAATGACTAAAACATACTAAAGGTACAAAGGGTTAAGAACATCACAAATTAAAGGGACATAATACTCATATGCTAAATCACTTGAAACTGATGCAGTATAACTGTAAAAATCTGACAGGAAAATATCACCTGAGCATCGCTATGTATAAAAGGAAAATATTTTACCTCACAATCTCCTCAGCTCAGCAGAGTAAGTTCTGTGTAAAAAGTTATACTCAGCTACTCCCAGCTGCAGGTAAAAAAAAAAAAAATGAAGAAATGAACAGCAGCCAATCAGCATCAGCAGTTCTGAGGTCATAAACTCTTTTACTGTGATCTCATGAGATTTCACTTAACTCTCATGAGATTTCATAGTAAGCTGAATAGGCAAATAATATGAGAGTGCATGAGGCTCATCCCCTAAGCTGTCCCAGGACAAACACACTAAAATGCTGCTTAGAAATCCTTTACAATGGGATGTGGCTACTGAGGAACTTTTGAGGTAAAATATCTTTCTTTTTTACATAGAGATGTTCTGGAGATATTTTCTAGTCAGCTTTTTACAGCTATACTGCATCACTTTCAAGTGTTTAAACATTTGGGTATTATGGCCCTTTAAGTAAGGAATAAATTCACCACTTCCGGTTTTGCAGATCCGGTTTAGGAGACGCCTAGATTACGTCAATCAGGACCAAACCGTATTTATGCCACCAGCTATAGTAAAAAAACAGTCTTGATAAAGGCCTAATTAGGCATGAAACGCATTGACCCAGCTGGTAAGCATTATTCCTTTATACTCTACATATTTGTACATTCCACACTGCCAGTTTATTTTTTATGGGGACGTTAAATTGGACAAGAAATCTTTAATGAACACCCAGAATTCCACTTGAGGACAACTCCTATCAAATAAACAAGTTGGTTCACTTTCACTGAAACACCACAAATTATAATATTGATTAACATTGTATTGCCACACCATGAGTCACACTTTGTCTTGCAGTCTTATTGACACCAGGAACTATTTTTTCTTACACAGATTTTTCATAAAATTTTTTGATTCACCTTTTTCTTTTCTCCAACATTGGTGTGTCCGGTCCACGGCGTCATCCTTACTTGTGGGATATTCTCTTCCCCAACAGGAAATGGCAAA
Source organism: Bombina bombina (assembly GCF_027579735.1). Lineage (NCBI taxonomy): Eukaryota > Metazoa > Chordata > Amphibia > Anura > Bombinatoridae > Bombina > Bombina bombina. The sequence continues at coordinate 263,111,485 of NC_069500.1, read as the reverse complement.
GAGTCCCAGCAAAGCTGGTCACATGATCCCTCCTAGGCTCCGCCCACCCCAGTCATTCTCTTTGCCGTTGCACAGGCAACATCTCCACGGAGATGGTTAAGAGTTTTTTGGTGTTTAAATGTAGTTTTTATTCTTCTATCAAGTGTTTGTTATTTTAAAATAGTGCTGGTATGTACTATTTACTCTGAAACAGAAAAGGATGAAGATTTCTGTTTGTAAGAGGAAGATGATTTTAGCAGACAGTAACTAAAATCGGTTGCTGTTTCCACATAGGACTGTTGAGATGAAGTAACTTCAGTTGGGGGAAACAGTTAGCAGACTTTTCTGCTTAAGGTATGACTAGCCATATTTCTAACAAGACTGTGTAATGCTGGAAGGCTGTCATTTCCCCTCATGGGGACCGGTAAGCCATTTTCTTAGTCAAAAACAAACAGAATAAAGGGCTTATTATGGGCTAAAAAACTGGTAGACATTTTTATGGGCTAAATCGATTGCTTTATTTGTGCATATTATTCAGATTTAGGCTAATAATTGGCATTTATAATCTTGGGGAATGTTTATAAAACGGCAGGCACTGTATGGACACCTTTTTCAGTCAGAGTATTCCCCTCAGGGCTTGGTTGGGTCTTAGCAAAGACTATATCTGGGACTGTATAGGGGTTAAATTGAAAAACGGCTCCGGTTCCGTTATTTTAAGGGTTAAAGCTCTGAAATTTGGTGTGCAATACTTTTAAGGCTTTAAGACACTGTGGTGAAATTTTGGTAATTTTTGAACAATTCCTTCATACTTTTTCACATATTCAGTAATAAAGTGTTTTCTGTTTGAAATTTAAAGTGACAGTAACGGTTTTATTTTAAAACGTTTTTTGTGCTTTGTTGACAAGTTTAAGCCTGTTTAACATGTCTGTACCTTCAGATAAGCTATGTTCTATGTGTATGAAAGTCAATGTGTCTCCCCATTTAAATTTATGTGATAATTGTGCCATAGCGTCCAAACAAAGTAAGGACAGTACTGCCACAAATAATGATATTGCCCAAGATGATTCCTCAAATGAGGGGAGTAAACATGATAGTACATCATCTCCTACTGCGTCTACACCAGTTTTGCCCATGCAGGAGGCCCCTAGTACATCTAGTGCGCCAATACTTATTACCATGCAACAATTAACGGCTGTAATGGATAACTCCATAGCAAATCTTTTATCCAAAATGCCTACTTATCAGAGAAAGCGCGATTGCTCTGTTTTAAACACTGAAGAGCAAGAGGACGCTGATGATAATTGTTCTGTCATACCCTCACACCAATCTGAAGGGGCCATGAGGGAGGTTTTGTCTGAGGGAGAAATTTCAGATTCAGGAAAAATTTCTCATCAAGCTGAACCTGATGTTGTGACATTTAAATTTAAATTAGAACATCTCCGCATACTGCTTAAGGAGGTGTTATCTACTCTGGATGATTGTGACAATTTGGTTATTCCAGAGAAATTATGCAAGATGGACAGGTTCCTAGAGGTTCCGGTGCCCCCCGACGCTTTTCCTATACCCAAGCGGGTGGCGGACATAGTAAATAAAGAGTGGGAAAAGCCCGGCATACCTTTTGTTCCTCCCCCTATATTTAAGAAATTATTTCCTATGGTCGACCCCAGAAAGGACTTATGGCAGACAGTCCCCAAGGTCGAGGGGGCAGTTTCTACTCTAAACAAACGCACTACTATTCCTATCGAAGATAGTTGTGCTTTCAAAGATCCTATGGATAAAAAATTGGAAGGTTTGCTTAAAAAGATTTTTGTACAGCAAGGCTACCTTCTACAACCAATTTCATGCATTGTTCCTGTCACTACGGCAGCGTGGTTCTGGTTCGAGGAACTAGAAAAGTCGCTCAGTAGAGAAACTCCATATGAGGAGGTTATGGACAGAGTTCACACACTTAAATTGGCTAACTCTTTTATTTTAGATGCCGCTTTGCAATTAGCAAAATTAGCGGCGAAAAATTCAGGGTTTGCTATCGTGGCGCGCAGAGCGCTTTGGCTAAAGTCTTGGTCAGCGGATGTGTCATCCAAGACAAAATTGCTTAACATTCCTTTCAAAGGTAAAACTTTATTTGGACCTTATTTGAAAGAGATTATTTCAGACATCACTGGGGGAAAGGGCCACGCCCTTCCACAGGTTAGGTCTTTTAAGGCTAAAAATAAACCTAATTTTCGTCCCTTTCGCAGAAATGGACCAGCCTCTAATTCTGCATCCTCTAAGCAAGAGGGTAATGCCTCACAACCCAAACCAGCCTGGAAACCAATGCAAGGCTGGAACAAGGGTAAGCAGGCCAAGAAGCCTGCCACTGCTAACAAAACAGCATGAAGGAGTAGCCCCCGATCCGGGACCGGATCTGGTGGGGGGCAGAATTTCTCTCTTTGCTCAGCCTTGGGCAAGAGATGTTCAGGATCCTTGGGCGCTAGAAATAGTTTCTCAAGGTTATCTCCTGGAATTCAAGGAACTACCCCCAAGGGGAAGGTTCCACAAGTCTCACTTATCCTCAACCCAAATAAAGAGACAGGCATTCTTACATTGTGTAGAAGACCTGTTAAAGATGGGAGTGATACACCCAGTTCCAATAAAGGAACAAGGAATGGGATTTTATTCCAATCTGTTCGTAGTTCCCAAAAAAGAGGGAACGTTCAGACCAATTTTGGATTTGAAGATCCTAAACAAATTTCTCAGGGTACCATCGTTCAAAATGGAAACCATTCAAACGATTCTACCCACCATCCAGGAAAGTCAATTTATGACTACCGTGGATCTAAAGGATGCGTACCTACATATCCCTATCCACAAGGAACATCATCAGTTCCTAAGGTTCGCTTTTCTGGACAAACATTACCAGTTTGTGGCTCTTCCATTCGGATTAGCCACTGCTCCAAGGATTTTCACAAAGGTGCTAGGGTCCCTTCTAGCGGTTCTAAGACCAAGGGGCATTGCAGTAGTACCTTACTTGGACGACATTCTAATACAAGCGTTGTCCCTGTCAAAGGCAAAGGCTCATACGGACATCGTTCTAGCCTTTCTCACATCTCACGGATGGAAGGTGAACAAAGAAAAGAGTTCTCTGTCCCCGTCAACAAGAGTTCCCTTCTTGGGAACAATAATAGATTCCTTAGAAATGAGGATTTTTCTGACAGAGGTCAGAAAATCAAAACTTCTAAGCTCTTGTCAAGTGCTTCATTCTGTTCCTCGTCCTTCCATAGCGCAGTGCATGGAAGTAATAGGATTGATGGTTGCAACAATGGACATAGTTCCCTTTGCACGAATTCATCTAAGACCATTACAACTGTGCATGCTCAAACAGTGGAATGGGGATTATACAGACTTGTCTCCAATGATTCAAGTAGATCAAAAGACCAGAGATTCACTCCGTTGGTGGCTGACCCTGGACCATCTGTCTCAGGGAATGAGCTTCCGCAGGCCAGAGTGGGTCATTGTCACGACCGACGCCAGTTTAGTGGGCTGGGGTGCGGTCTGGGAATCCCTGAAAGCTCAGGGTCTATGGTCTCGGGAGGAGTCTCTTCTCCCGATAAACATTCTGGAACTGAGAGCGATATTCAATGCTCTCAGAGCTTGGCCTCAACTAGCAAAGGCCAAATTCATAAGGTTCCAATCAGACAACATGACGACTGTTGCTTATATCAATCATCAAGGGGGAACAAAGAGTTCCCTGGTGATGAAAGAAGTGACCAAAATAATTCAATGGGCGGAGGATCACTCCTGCCACTTGTCTGCGATCCACATCCCAGGAGTGGAAAATTGGGAAGCGGATTTTCTGAGTCGTCAGACATTTCATCCGGGGGAGTGGGAACTCCATCCGGAAATCTTTGCCCAAATAACTCAATTATGGGGCATTCCAGACATGGATCTGATGGCGTCTCGTCAGAACTTCAAGGTTCCTTGCTACGGGTCCAGATCCAGGGATCCCAAGGCGACTCTAGTAGATGCACTAGTAGCACCTTGGACTTTCAACCTAGCATACGTATTCCCACCGTTTCCTCTCATTCCCAGGCTGATAGCCAGGATCTATCAGGAGAGGGCCTCGGTGATCTTGATAGCTCCTGCGTGGCCACGCAGGACTTGGTATGCAGACCTGGTGAATATGTCATCGGCTCCACCATGGAAGCTACCTTTGAGACAGGAGCTTCTTGTTCAAGGTCCATTCGAACACCCAAATCTGGTCTCCCTCCAACTGACGGCTTGGAGATTGAACGCTTGATTCTATCAAAGCGTGGGTTTTCAGATTCGGTGATAGATACTCTGGTTCAGGCCAGAAAACCTGTAACTAGAAAAATTTACCATAAAATATGGAAAAAATATATCTGTTGGTGTGAATCCAAAGGATTCCCATGGAATAAGATAAAAATTCCTAAGATTCTCTCCTTTCTTCAAGAAGGTTTGGAGAAAGGATTATCTGCAAGTTCTCTAAAGGGACAGATCTCTGCTTTATCGGTCTTACTACACAAAAGACTGGCAGCTGTGCCAGATGTTCAAGCTTTTGTTCAGGCTCTGGTTAGGATCAAGCTTGTTTACAGACCTTTGACTCCTCCCTGGAGTCTAAATCTAGTTCTTTCAGTTCTTCAAGGGGTTCCGTTTGAACCCTTACATTCCATAGATATTAAGTTACTATCTTGGAAAGTTTTGTTTTTGGTTGCAATTTCTTCTGCTAGAAGAGTTTCAGAGTTATCTGCTCTGCAGTGTTCTCCTCCTTATCTGGTTCCATGCAGATAAGGTGGTTTTGCGTACTAAGCCTGGTTTTCTTCCTAAAGTTGTTTCTAACAAAAATATTAACCAGGAGATAGTTGTACCTTCTTTGTGTCCCGAATCCAGTTTCAAAGAAGGAACGTTTGTTACACAATTTGGACGTTGTCCGTGCTCTAAAGTTCTATTTAGAGGCTACTAAAGATTTCAGACAAACATCTTCCTTGTTTGTTGTTTATTCTGGTAAAAGGTGAGGTTTAAAAGCGACTTCTACCTCTCTTTCCTTTTGGCTTAAAAGCATTATCCGATTGGCTTATGAGACTGCCGGACGGCAGCCTCCTGAAAGAATCACAGCTCACTCCACTAGGGCTGTGGCTTCCACATGGGCCTTCAAGAACGAGGCTTCTGTTGACCAGATATGTAAGGCAGCGACTTGGTCTTCACTGCACACTTTTGCCAAATTTTACAAATTTGATACTTTTGCTTCTTCGGAGGCTATTTTTGGGAGAAAGGTTTTGCAAGCTGTGGTGCCTTCCGTTTAGGTGACCTGATTTGCTCCCTCCCTTCATCCGTGTCCTAAAGCTTTGGTATTGGTTCCCACAAGTAAGGATGATGCCGTGGACCGGACACACCAATGTTGGAGAAAACAGAATTTATGCTTACCTGATAAATTACTTTCTCCAACGGTGTGTCCGGTCCACGGCCCGCCCTGGTTTTTTAATCAGGTCTGATTAATTATTTTCTCTAACTACAGTCACCACGGTACCATATGGTTTCTCCTATATATATTTCCTCCTGTCCGTCGGTCGAATGACTGGGGTGGGCGGAGCCTAGGAGGGATCATGTGACCAGCTTTGCTGGGACTCTTTGCCATTTCCTGTTGGAGAAGAGAATATCCCACAAGTAAGGATGACGCCGTGGACCGGACACACCGTTGGAGAAAGTAATTTATCAGGTAAGCATAAATTCTGTTTTTCAACACGTATGTTTGCCATTTGTGGTATTTGAACTATATTACTTTGTTTACTCAATGGGATTGTTTGCGCCACCTTGCATTTTTTGCATTTTTTGTATTGTTCCATTCCACACATATCACTCCATTCAGCCATCTGTTTAGTTATCATGGATCCATGATTGAATAACACGGTCATTGCTACCATTGTTTTATTGGTATAATACCTGTTTTTATAACCTGCTTTTTTACCTGTTTTATTATTATTTGCATGTTATTGATTGTATACATTTTAAGCAATTGTATGTTTGATGTATTGTAATTAAACCCACCTTAATAACAAGCAGATTTACACGCACTCTCTGTCCAGCACAATCCAGACGACAGTGGAGTTTCAAACTATCCTTCTTTAACCCCTTGGCCTTTAGGCGCTTTGCACACCCCACTTCCAATTCTTTTTCACTATGGCCCAGCTAGAGGTTCATATCTGGGCACTCGGGTTCCACTCTCTTTACTCATTAGAGTAAAGGTTAAATATGTTGGACAATTATGTTTAAATGAGGTCAGATTTGATCCCATTTTTTTGTTAACCCCTTCCATTGACATGTGATTGGTCACCTCAGTTTCAAGCATTCTCTATAAATGTTGTTTGTGATTCACTTGTTAGCTTGATAAAGGGGCAGGAGCCCCAAAATGTTGCTCATTGTATTAAAAGGTACTGTTACCTATCTTGAGTGCCACCTGTGTGTCTATTTCAACTTGTAATAATAGCGCACATTATCATGCGCTGTTATTACAAAGTGGAGAGCTAATATAACTTTCTTGAAAGCAATATTTAGCGCACCACTTGTAATCTGGCCCTAAATGTTTGATTATATACTTTTAATATTTATTTTGCCACATTTTTCTGTACGTCAAAGGGCCATACAGTAATAAAATGATGTTCTAATTTCATCGATAGATAGAGTTAGACACAGATCAGGACTAACAGAGCATTGCTTCTCCTGACCTGCTGTTTGCAGTGCTGGTCACACAGTTGGGTCTGAGTTGATCACATAATGTACTGTAAAGCAATGTAACTTCTGCTAACAAAATGATAGTGGCTTAGCTGTGTCTACTCCAGTAACAAGTCCTGATTGGTAATAGAAATACCAATGATATTGTTCTAGTAAAGGGATATGGACGTCAATATTAAACTAAAGGCTCAGATATAACTTTGCAGTTTTCTTCTGTTATCAAATTGAATTTGGTATTTGTTATTAACATGAAGCTAGTTTCCATGACAGCATATCTAGATAAGCTCAGGACTGTGCCTGTTTCTTAAGCAGCTAAAAAACAATGGAGTCATTCCATTAGAAAAACATATTTTCTCTGAAAACCGCTGTACATGTTTATAAGGGTCATTTTTCTAAAAGATTGTTATTGACCCCAAGATTTGTAACATTGTCTAACTTGTGCAAATATGTTCTTAATCTAAACCTTAGAAGTTTAATTTTGACATCAATTTTCCTTATTTTATGAAGATGAATCAAACATAATTCTAAGATATCTATGGCCCATTTCAATCCCTAAGAAGAGCTGCCTTTTTAAAATAGAAAACAAAAGGTTAATAAGAAAATACATTGAGTTGTTGGGGGAAGCAGTGCTAATATAAGGCATATAACTCAGGGTGGGGGGGGGGAGGTTCAAGGGTGTATAATTGTACAATTAAATTAATATGGAAAGTGTATAACAAAGAAATAACTGTAAATAATCAGCCTCCTAAGCAAAGGTGTTGTGAATATTTTTTTAAGATGAGCAAAACTGGTTAGATATTTTTGCAAAAATGAATATGTTTGGATCTCATTTATCACAAGCAGTTTGAAACGTCATCTAATTCTTGGGGCTCCATTTAAGAAGCTGCACATGCGAGCGTACAAGTTAATACTGCTGCTTCCTCATAGGTGGCAGCCTTAAAGCATTCCAAAATTATTTGTCGAGGATGGCTAACAGACCAATTGGTTACCTGAGAGCAGGGGGCAGAGCTGCAAAGCAATAGTGAGTATAGGTGCACAGGCTTTCTGTCTGTATTCCTTGTCTGTCTTCAGTATAATAAGTGGGCCCAAATTGGGATTATCCTAAGTTATGAAGGTATAATCTAGATTTTATTAAAGACACAGAGACGATTATTTTGCATTCTCTTTCTTTACTATTAAAATGCAGTTATTCAAAGATAGATAAAATACAACAAACTGTCAAATTTAAAAAGTAGACAGTAAACAAATAAAGAAATCAGTGACCAATAAGGATAGAGAACTGATTAAACTAAAATCACATAACCAATCAGATTGAATATGAGTCCTATAAACTGTCCAAAATACATCAATATATCCTCTTTCTTTGAAACTGAAGAAGGAAACAGAAGATCCAAGATGAAGAAATAACTCCAAACGAACAGGAAGCAGAAAACCATGAAGAGAAGGAGCTTGACAAGAAAAATCATCCATGAAGAAAACTCCAACTTGTCCGGAAGGATGGAAAAACAACTGGAAAACTGTTGAAGATCTGGAAAACTTGATAGAAGATCTGACTTTTTCCGAAGATGTGAAGGAACAAAGTCTCTTAGGAGAAGATCCTTATTATTGGTTGATAACTGAAATAAATATACAAATCATGTTAAAATATATAATAAAACACAATAAGGGTGGGAATAATATATATCACAATATACAACAGAGGAGGGAAAATAATCGTCTCTGTGTCTTTAATAAAATCTAGATTATACCTTCATAACTTAGGATAATCCCAATTTTATTACAAGACCAGAGACTCATATTTTGCTAGTTTAAAGCAACTAACAAAATAAATTTAACGAGGCATGTTCAATGGGTTTAAAATAAAATTGCTTAAAAATAGAATCAGAAGACCAGTCAGCTGCATCCAAAATTTGTTGAAGGGTAGCAGCTTTCAAAAATGCTTTAGAAGCGGCTGATCCTCTAACAGAGTGAGCGGAAAAAGAAACATCAATACCTGCTTCACTCATAACCCATTTAACCCACCTGGCAATAGAAGTAGAGGAGACAGGATGATGAGGAGGAATAAAAGATAGCAACAGTTGATTAGAGGAAGAAGAACGAAAAGAAGAAGTTCTGCGTTCATACTCTTTGAGACATACAACCACACAAAGAAGAGGTTCTGAAGGTAAATATGGATAGAAAATCGAAGTAGAAAAAGATTTAGTTCTTTTAGAGATAAAGAAAGTAACGCCTTCAGGAGTAAAATGTTTAGAATCAAAATCTAAAGCTCTAACATCAGAAACTCTACGAAAGGAAATCAAACATAAAAGGGTAGCCAATTTAGCAGTAAGTTGTTTTAAAGATAAAAATTCATTAGAAGGCCAGGATTTAAAAAGGGAAAATATAAGATCCACATCCCAAAAAGAAGAATATTTAGGAGTTGGAGGTCTTTTAAGTTTAATTGCTTTCATTAATTTACAAATTAAAGGATGTTGACCCACAGGGAAATTATTAATAAAAGAATGTTTAGCTGAAATTGCGGATCTAGAAACATTAATGGTTCTATAAGCTAATCCTGATTCGAAAAGAGAAGTGAGAAAATTAACTATAAAAGTTATATCCACTGAAAGGGGATCCAAACTTCTTTCCACGCACCAGCCAGACCATCTGGTCCATGCGGAAAAATAACATTTTTTGGTCCCGGGGGCCAAAGAGTCCCCGAGGAGATCTTGAGCTTGTTGTGATAAACCTTTGAAAGACGAAGATTGCCCGAAATTGACCAAGCTATAAGACGAAGCGATCCTTGGATGATAAGATCGTGAGGATATCCTTCTGGATCTGATAACAGAAGAGGAAAAACAGGAAGAAGAAGAGGATGGTTGACAGACAATTCTAGAAGAGATGGGTACCACGGTTGAGACGGCCAAAGAGGAGTGATGAGAAGAATTGAAAGAAGATCTCGACGGACTATTGAAATGACTCTCTGAATCATAGAAAACGGAGGAAATGCATAAGCTGTCTGAAGAGGCCAAGGATGAAGAAATGCATCTATCGCCAAAGCCTCCGGATCTGGACGCCAACTGAAATAAGGACGAATCTGATGATTCAGTCTCGAAGCGAACAGATCCATCGAAAAGGGACCTCTGAGAGATTGCAGCGCCTGAAAAACTTGAAGATGAAGTTTCCAATCGCTGGAATCTGTCAGATATCGAGAACCCCAATCCGCCGCGACATTGGATAGACCTGGAATATATTCTGCTTTTACCGAAATATTTCTGTCCAAGCAAAGATGAATGAATTCTTTCGTAATAATGGACAAATCTCTCGATTTTGTACCACCTAAACGATTCAAATAACGTACTGCAGAAATATTGTCCATTCTGAGTAAAATGGACACAGGAAAAGAATCTTTTACAAAACTTTTGACTGCAAAAGAGCCTGCCAAAAGTTCTAAGCAATTGATGTGAAAATGTTTTTCTTCTGAAGACCATTTTCCTCCTGTGATCGAAGGACCACAACGAGCTCCCCAACCCGTAAGACTGGCATCGGATTCTATAATTAAATCCGGAGATTTCCCAAAAATGGCTCTCCCATTCCAGGCTTCTATATGAGAAAGCCACCATGAAAGTTCTTCTTTGGCTTCCGATGAAAGAGGAATGAGATGAGAATAAGATAAACCTTTCTGAAGGTGAAAAATTTTTAGACGTTGAAGTTCCCTGTAGTGAAGAGGGGCAGGAAAAATAGCCTGAATAGAGGATGAAAGTAACCCAACTATTCTGGCTATAGTCCTGATGGGAACTACAGACAAAGAAAGAGTTTTTGAAATCTCTTTCTTGATATTCACAATTTTTTCTCTGGGAAGGCTTAAGGTAGATTTCATTGTATCTATTAAAAAACCCAAAAAGGTTAGAGATTTGGTTGGAAAAAGGACAGATTTCTCTTTGTTGACTAGAAAACCTAAATTTTCTAAAATATAGATAGTAAGGTTGAGGTGAGAATTCAAAATAACTGAATTTTGATTCATAATCAGAATATCGTCTAAATAGATGATAAGTCGAACACCCCGAAGACGAAGCCAAGTAATTATAGGTTTCATTAATTTGGTGAAAATCCAAGGGGCTGAAGATAAACCGAAAGGCATGCAAGTAAATCTCCAGATTTTTCCCTCCCAATTGAAGGAGAGAAATTTCCTGTGACTTAGAGCTACCGGAACCGTGAGATAAGCATCTGTTAAGTCTAATCTGACTAAAAAATCGTTGTCTAGAAGACAATCTCTGAGAAGATGAATACCTTCCATTTTGAAATGTCGATAAACCACAAAGGCGTTTAGAGATCTTAAATTTATAACTGGGCGAAATTGACCATTTTTCTTTTTCACTAGAAAAAGATTGCTGAAAAAACAATTTTGAAGATCTGAAACTGGTTCTATTGCTTGTTTTTCTATTAAATTTAGAATTTCTTTTTGAACCAAAATGTTGTCTGAAACAGAAAATTTTATTGGAACTGGAAGAGATTTTTGAACTGGGGGAGAAATAAAATCTATAAAAAGACCTGAAACCGTCTGAAGGACCCATTGATCTGAAGTTATTAACTTCCAATTTTGAGCAAAAAGAGATAATCTGCCTCCTACTAAGTTTTGGAAAGAATTCTGAGAAGGAGGAAAATAAAAATTTACCTTGAGATGGGCGAGATCTTTGCCTCGAACGTTGGAGTCTAGGATTCCAAAATCTTCCTCTGGATGGGAAGAAATTTGAGGAAATTGGATTTTGAAATGGTCTTTGTAAATTAAATTGCTGGTTGGTAAATTGAGACCTGTTTGGATATGAGGCACGGCCGGGAAAGCGGCCTCTACCTTTCCCAGCCTGTTCAGAAAAACGTTCTTGGTGAAAAATCTTTTTCATAGATGTACGAACTTTATTCAGATTAGAGAAGGTATTTACATAACTATTAAGTTCTTTAATAAATGTGTCTCCAAATAAAAGGCCATTAGTATCTGTATGGATTTCATTTATTGCAAAATCACACACCTTGGGGTCGATACGTCTAAGAATGTTTCGTCTACGTTCAGAATACATGGCAGAGTTGGCGTTGCCCAGAAAGCTGAGTATCCTCTGAAGCCATTCTCTGACAATAACCGGATCAAGCAATGAGTTATCATATACAGCTTGTTCCGATAAATCAAAAAGCTTAGCTAAAGGACCAATAGTATCAAGCATTTTGTCTTGACAAATTTTCCAAGCACGGTCCATGCCTTTCTTTAACTTAAAACCTGGGGATCCTATGAATTTTAAAATTTTTGGATCTACTTCAGGTGTAATACCAGCGTTGTTAGGTAGAATAGGTCTGGGGCATTCTGCCCTCATCTTATTTCTAGAGTCCCTTTTTAAAGGTTGACGTAACTGGTAATCAATGAATTCTGCAATATCAGACGAAGGGCACCACTCCGCAGATCTAGGGTGATGCAGATCGTCTGCATTAAACCTAGGATTTCCTAAGCAATCAAAAAATTTTACTTTAGAAGAATCTAAATGTTTAGATTTTTTAAGAGCTTTTTTAAATTTTTTAATCTTCGGAGATGCCGAAGAATTATCTGAAGAGTTAGACAAATAATTTTCTGATTTATTAGAATTCATAGAGGAATCAGAATTAACTTCGGTATCAGAAATCTCAGATTCTTCATCATTGGCCAAAGCCTCTCCCATAAGTAACCTCTTGGGAGTAGAGGGAATTGCAGGTGTTTTCCTTCCTTTCCTGCCAGGAACAACCGCACCAGAGACAATCTGGCGAGATTTCTGTAGTAATTTTTTACTAGTTTTAATGCCACTTGAAACAGGCCTTTTCCTTTTTAAAGTCTTTTTATTTGATTTGTTAATTAATAAAGAAATCTTTTCAAGCATTGAATTCATTGATGTGTCAATCATCTTTTGAACACCCTCTGAACTAAGAGGGTTCAAATCTGAAGATTGAGACATAATTAAATATATATATAAAATTATCTAACTTAAAGTAAATTTAAAATAAACAGTCATAAAAATTTAAGAATAAAATTAAAAATTTTTTTTAAATAAATATAATGACCCCAAGAATGTGAACATACAAATAAGTGAAGGAAATAATCTTACAGAAATATAATATAAGTAATTATAATGATAAATAATAATAATGGCCAGAAGATGGAGACACAGTCCAACAATAAGAATAAAGTGATTCAAGAACCGGCTAGAAGAAAATACTGAGTAGCGTAATTAATATTGCAACAATATAACCGCCATCCGACATAGAACAGCTGATTGTCGGAATGAGGGCGGAAGCAAGGAAAAAACTACTGCGCAATACCGAGGGGAAAACTGCGCATGCGCACTGAGACCGACACAGTCAAGATGGACGTCGGAACAGTGCTGCACAACGCAGCAGGGAAAAAACTGCATATAATCAAGAAGGGGTTAGAAAAATCGCCGAAACCAAAGCGCAATAAAACCGGAAAAGGGACATAACAAAAGTAAGTTAAAATTAAAACAAAAAACCAACGAAAATAAATAAACAAAAAGTCAAATGAAAACAAAGTCAAATATGAAAATACAATGACAAAGGCATTCTACAATAATAAATTTTAATAAGCTTAAATAACGAAAAAAAAAAAAAAAAAAAAAAAACGTTAATAATATTTATAATACGAAAATATTATAAGCAATACTTATCCTTTCAGTTGCAGTAAAAGAAAGAGAGGATATATTGATGTATTTTGGACAGTTTATAGGACTCATATTCAATCTGATTGGTTATGTGATTTTAGTTTAATCAGTTCTCTATCCTTATTGGTCACTGATTTCTTTATTTGTTTACTGTCTACTTTTTAAATTTGACAGTTTGTTGTATTTTATCTATCTTTGAATAACTGCATTTTAATAGTAAAGAAAGAGAATGCAAAATATGAGTCTCTGGTCTTGTAATAAAATCCAACAGTAGTCTTCAGCTGGCATTGCATCGCCCAATAAATGGTTAGATTACAAGTGTCGCTAACTGTAGCGTGCAAGAAATAAGGAGTATATCCCAGCTCTCAGATAAAAATGTGCTGTCTGATAAAAATGATTTTGATTTTAAAAAAATTGTATAAAAAATTTATAAGGGCTCAAAGATATGAAGTCTCAGGTGTAAGAAAGAAAAAAAAGGAATGCAAACGGCTTTAACAGAGATACATGTGCATTTATGTATTACTGTGTTTTACTGTATATTTACTGTACATATTTATCATTCCAATGTTCTTCACTTTCAGGAAAATTTCCTTTATATATCTGTATATACCTATATATGCATATATATATATATATATATATATATATATATATATATATATATATATACTATATATTTATATATAGGTATTGATGGGTTAACACTCATGCACAAACTCTTTACTTCCAACTCGTATTACAAGCACCACCCGATTTGTGCAAAATGCCTCCGTCCAGCGATGTTTACGTTCGAGCGGGTGTGCTAAGTAGCGATCCATTCGTAATCTAGCCCAAAACAGGAAGCCTGAAAATACGGCTTGAGGATAAAAAAAAGGCATCTGATTAAAAGTTTCTATACTTTTAACTATTAAAGCTTTTTTTTGTTTGTTTGTTAGTCTTTTACTGCTGCAACTTTGATGGTTGAAAGCTTGAGCATGCAAAGGTTGGGATCGATATTGCATTCCAGAAAATATCTAGCCTATATTTGTTCTTTTAATATAAAGAAGAGAAGTGTTCTAAAATAAGTGCTTGGGTTAAGTATGGCCCCCTTACAGCATTCAATAGAGTAAAACATTAGCATTACCTACTGCCTTATGGAACACTCTTTGATTACACGTTGATAAAACTGTGAATTAAAAGAGAAACTCTCATCTGTCACTTATTTTGAAATGATCTTGTTTCTGAAGGATTTGGTAAACAATTTACAGTGTGAAGTGGTTGTCAAACTGATGGGTCTGCACGGGAAAGAATGCAAAATAAAAAAAGCACTAGCTACAGCTACTCTATTAAATCATTACAACGTGACAATCCCTAAACAGGAGTGCCCACAAATGTTTATTTTAATTAGCCATATATTGATTACCAAATATCAGAAGAAAAATTAGAAAATCATTTAACGTAAGGTAATGTGTTAACTCAAAAAATCAATTGAACTACAATTCACCTCCCCCCTCCCGCTATCCTCAGTTAGGGATCCCCTAACCCCCTTTGTCTGTTCTGTAGCTGCCCCATCCCTCCCTGTCCCTTTATTTTTAGTTTCTGTAGTGTAGGGCCCTCCCACTCGCTCCCCCACTACTGGTCCACCCACCCGCCCCCCGCCCTCCCACTCACACCTACTGTTGGCACCAGCAACGATTGTTACAGATGGTGATAAACACAGTGTCACTGTCTGTAGCAATCAGGCATCTGCCCTCATATGGAACCGGAGCACAAATAACGCTCTGGTTTTATATGCTGGTAGATGCCTGGAGCTCAGGAACTCCAGATCCTGAAGCTCCGACGTATACATACGTCATTTGGTACGATAGGCAAAGTACCGCAAAGTGTCGCTTTGGGTGAAGAGGTTAAATAGTATGCTCTGTCTTAATCACAAAAAAAAATTCTGGGTTTCATATCCCTTTAAATTTTAAATCAGCAACAAAGTGAGATGTATAAGAAATAGTGAGCTAGACGTGTTGTGAGCGTCTATGTGCAACAGTTTCTGTTTTTAGTTTTCGTTTCAACATCTTTTCTATCACCACAAAAACATTTGAGATTTAGGCTTTGAAGTCTTTATGAACTAGTGGATCTGGAAGGTTTATCATACTTCAAATTGTGTACAATTAAGCATTGATAAAAATGCTAGAGGGATATAACCTCTTGTATAAAAATGTACTTTTATGTGTTGTATGCTTACCTCTCAGCAACAATGAAACCTATTTTTGTTGTTCTATGTACAGAGAAGTAGCTAGTTAAAATGAAATAGTTCTCTCAATATGAAAGAGCTGCATCTAAACATGTTGGCCCAGATTATAAGTAGAGAGCAATTGATAAAGCAGGGTGCGCTATCAATATTGCTGGACCACACTAAAAATAGCATACAAATTTATATTGCAAGTCCATGAAAAAAAAGATTAACCAGAGAAGGTTTAGCATGGCCAATATCCAATAGCCGTGCCCTATACTATCAATGGATATTGCAACCATGTTAATTATTGCTCATGTTAAATTTTGTTATGGGTTGCACCCAAGCACAATCCAAAAGAGCTCTAGAAAAATTTGCACAACTTGAGACCTGAAGTGTTAGGGGTAGAATAAAAGTATAACAAAACTCATGTAAAACATATTAAAGTATCGGACTACTATATAAACATATTTATTATAAAATGTATTTATTAATAAATAATTAACAAGGGTTTAAAGGGATATGTCAAGGTGTTTGACTGGGAAGGGCTCAAAGTTGTGTGTTTATATAGAGTATATATGTTTCTATGTGTGAATGTATAAATGTGTATTTATGTGTTTATATTTGTAAATATTTTACAGTTACAAACAATTAGATAAACCAGGTGTGTTTAAGAAATGTTGCAGTTGTAATTATTGTTTTTCTGCATTGCTAGTTCTTCTTATTTTGTATGTGTTGAGAACCTCTCACAACTGTGTATGTTAATGACAGGAATGCCCACTAATGAAGGGCTGGAAAATATTGAAAAAATTGATGTGTTGATGGGTATAAATAATAGACTTGAGATATTTATGGAAATGGGGTCTTTTTATTTGAAGGACTTGCCTATAATACAATAGAGAATAACTTTACATACATTTAAGAACACAGAATATTTCGAAGAACAACAAAGACAAGAAGAGTGGCAAAGTATATATTAACATTCTTGTTCTTTTTGTACATTAAGGGCCAGATTACAAGTGGAGCGCTAAATATTGCTTTTGTGAAATCGATATTTGCACTCCACTGAGTAATACCAGCACACGCTAATGTGCGCTGGTATTACAAGTTTAATGCAACTTGCGCTCATGAGAGTGTACTTTCATAGGCTCCAATGGTGTGAGACACGGCATAAGAACTAGCACAGCAAAGGGGGTAAGTCATGCAGCAATTGCACTAAATTGAAAATATATATATGTATATGACTATACAGTATATACACGTATTAACACATAAATATATATTTATATAAGCATATACATATATATTTACAGGGAACACACAGTTCCCATAGACCACAATGTAAAGGCACTTTTCAGTGACTTTTTTTTCTTTCTAACACCTCACACCTGCCAACTTTAGCCCCCCAAAACTGCCTGGTGCAGTTATTTAAAAAAAAAAATGCTATATACACACCACTGTATTTTGGGGCATTTGGGGCACATTTATAAAATTAACGAGAGATCTGATCTCTGGTTAATTTTATAAGCACTAAATGCTACCCTGAGCTCGCGGTAGCAATAACCAGCCACTTGTAATGGCTGGTTATTTATCGCATGCCCACAAACAGGCAAATTTGCCTGTTTGTGGGCTCGCAATAAATTAGTGCTTCACTTGTAAACTAGCCCTAAACCAGCTCTTTAAGATAAATATGTATAATTGTATTAATAGTATTATTGCTCACTCAGAATGTGTGTAAACTGATCAACTGTTCGTATGTTTTTTGCTTGTGATTAAAAAACAGAGATAAATTCAAAAAATAAATATAGAAATCAACACATACCAGATAGTTACAAAAGTAAAAGAAATACATCCAAACTAATTTGGCTAAATACAATGGCATCTACTTATCAAGCTGTCAACTTACTTGCATTCAACGGCACCAATACGCTTGCCTAAGATCGCCTAACATCGCTGCCGCGGACCTGAATACGTTCTCCAAAGTTACCAAAAAAGCTGTCAAAAAGTCACGCACCAAGTACGGTTCGATGAGCAGCGGACTGTTGTAAACTAACAGTCTTCGATCTCGCTGCTCTTTGGCTTTTTCACAGCTTTATTGGTACCCTGTCACTAAACACCCACACTATGCTATACTGTTTTACCCCCTATTCCGCCGCTCCCGGAGCCCACCGCAACTCTTATAAATGTATTAACCCCTAAACTGCCGCTCACGGACCCCGCCGCAACTAAATAAAGTGTTTAATCCCTAAACCGCCACTCCCGGAGCCCACTGCCACCTACATTATACTTATTAACCCCTAATCTGTCCCCCCTACATCGCCGCCACCTACCTACATTTATTAACCCCTAATCTGCCGTCCCCAATGTCGCCGCCACTATATTAAATTTATTAACCCCTAAACCTAAGTCTAACCCTAACCCTAACACCCTCAAACTTAAATATAATTTAAATTAATCTAAACAAATATTCCTATCATTAACTAAATTATTCCTATTTAAAACTAAATACATACCTGTAAAATAAACCCTAAACTAGCTACAATATAACAATTAGTTACATTGTATCTAGCTCAGGGTTTATTTTTATTTTACAAGCAAGTTTGTATTTATTTTATCTAGGTATAAAAGTTATTAAATAGTTATTAACTATTTAATAACTACCTAGTTAAAATAAATACAAATTGACCTGTAAAATAAAACCTAACCTAAGTTACAATTACACCTAACACTACACTATAATTAAATTAATTCCATAAATTAAATACAATTAAATAAAATTATCTAAAGTACAAAAAAAACACTAAATTACAGAAAATAATAAACAAATTACAAGATTTTTAAACTAATTACACCTAATCTAAAAAAGCCCCCCCAAAATAAAAAAAAGCCCTACCCTACACTAAATTACAAATAGCCCTTAAAAGGGCCTTTTGCAGGGCTTTGCCCCATAGTAGTCAGCTCTTTTACCTGTAAAAAAAAGTACAAATGCCCGCCCAACATTAAAACCCACCACCCACACAACCAACCCTACTCTAAAACCCACCCAATACCCCCTTAAAAAAACCGAACACCTTACCGTGAGAAGTCTTCAACCAACCGGGCCAAAGTCCTCAACGAAGCCAGCAGAAGTGGTCCTCCAGATGGGCAGAAGTGGTCCTCCAGATGGGCAGAAGTCTTCATCCAGACGGCATCTTCTAACTTCATCTGGCGCTGAGTGGCTCCATCTTCTAGATATCCGTCTTGGAGCATCCTCTTCATCCAACGTCTTCTTGAACAATAACGGCTCCTTTAAGTGATGTCATCCAAGATGGCGTCCCTTCAATTCCGATTGGCTGATAGAATTCTATCAGCCAATCGGAATTAAGGTAGGAAAAATCCAATCAGCCAATAGGATTGAGCTTGCATTCTATTGGCTGATTTAATATAGTGGCGGTGGTGTAGGGGGAGCAGATTAGGGGTTAATAAGTATAATGTAGGTGGCAGCGGTGTAGGGTGGGCAGATTAGGGGTTAATAAGTATAATGTAGGTGGCGGCGGTGTAGGGGGGGCAGATTAGGGGTTAATAAGTATAATGTAGGTGGCGGCGGTGTATGGGGGGGCAGATTAGGGGTGTTAAGATGGGATAGGAATCAATGGGATATCGGGCAGCAGCAAACATAAGCTTTCGCTGCTTTCAGACTTCCATTGATTCCTATGCCATCCGCCGCCTCCAGGGCAGCGGATTGAAAACCAGGTATGCTGGGCCGGAATAGTGGCGAGCGTACCTGGTAGAAATTTGATAACTTGCAAAAGTAGTTAGATTGTGCCGAATTTGCATTCGGAACATCTGTAATGACGTAAGCATCGATCTGTGTCGGACTGAGTCCGGCGGATCGTATGTTACGTCACAAAATTCTACTTTTGCCAATTTGTAGGGTTTGATAACTAAGGGGAATCAGGCTTGCCACAAATACGCTGCGGAATTCCAGCGTATTTGCGGTTGACGGCTTGATAAGTAGATGCCACTGTGTTAATAGTAATAAGGAAAAAAAGGACCTTCAAATTATTCACAGACTCATCATTCCAAATATATAAGGCATGCCAAAGAAAATAAAAGATTAATTACCCTAAAAGTGTATAAATGGCAAAAATATTTAGGTACATTAAAATGTTTACTATACATATATAAAACATTTACTGTATTCAGACCTCTACATTTAGGGCTAGATTATGAGTGGAGCAGTATTTTGTGCTCCTGCTGGTGCGTTTAATCTGCTAGTAGTAAGCTTTTTGCGTGTGTCGTGTAGAGAATATTTTGACCACGTTAACGTATTCCCCCCATAGAAATCAATGGGGCAAGAAAAGACTTAGTGTACAAATCCAATCGCATTTTTTTCAAGTAACCTGACATGAAAATTTGAATATTTCACATTCCAATGTTCTTTTTGGTAAAATATATATATATATACTCAAATATATATACACAAATATATCCAAAGCAACATGTGTTTAGATATGTATGTATGTATGTATAAACATGTGTTTAGATATGTATGTACGTATAAACATGTGTGTGTGTATGTATGTATGTATAAACATGTGTTTAGATATGTATGTATGTATGTATAAACATGTGTGTATGTATGTATGTATGTATGTATAAACATGTGTTTAGATATGTATGTATGTATAAACATGTGTTTAGATATGTATGTATGTACATGTGTTTAGATATGTATGTATGAACATGTGTTTAGATTGTATGTATGAACATGTTTTTAGATATGTATGTATGTATGTATAAGCATGTGTTTAGATATGTATGTATGTATGAACATGTGTTTATATATGTATGTATGTATGTATAAACATGTGTTTAGGTATGTATGTATGTATGTATAAACATGTGTTTATGTATGTATGTATGTATGTATAAACATGTGTTTATGTATGTATGTATGTACATGTGTTTAGATATGTATGTATGTATAAACATGTGTTTAGATATGTAGGTATGTATGTATGTACATGTGTTTAGATATGTATGTATGTATAAACATGTGTTTAGATATGTATGTATGTATAAACATGTGTTTAGGTATGTATGTATAAACATGTGTGTGTGTATGTATGTATGTATGTATAAACATGTGTTTAGATATGTATGTATGTACATGTGTTTAGATATGTATGTATGAACATGTATTTTGATATATATGTATGAACATGTGCTTAGATATGTATGTATGAACATGTGTTTAGATATGTATGTATGTATAAACATGTGTTTAGATATGTATGTATGTATGTATAAACATGTGTTTTGATATGTATGTATGTATGTATAAACATGTGTTTAGATATGTATGTATGTATAAACATGTGTTTAGATATGTATGTATAAACATGTGTTTAGATATGGATGTATGTATAAACATGTGTTTAGTTATGTATGTATGTATGTATGTATGTATAAACATGTGTTTAGATATGTATGTATGTATAAACATGTGTTTAGATATGCATGTATGTATGTATAAACATGTG
The DNA here is from genome assembly GCF_027579735.1 of Bombina bombina. NCBI lineage: Eukaryota > Metazoa > Chordata > Amphibia > Anura > Bombinatoridae > Bombina > Bombina bombina. The sequence goes on along the minus strand of NC_069500.1, from coordinate 263,090,381 downwards.
TTTAGATATGTATGTATGTTTAAACATGTGTTTAGATATGTATGTATCTCTATGTTAAAGCTCTTTGCCGTCCTTTTTTTTCTTACACCTGAGACCTTATAGAATGGTTGCTTTCTATTATTTTAGGCATAAACATATATTTTCAAATATATATTTATGGTTGAAATAATGGCAACCAACCATTAAATCCCCTTTCTTTAAATAGTCTACATTGTACATGACAATACATATTTTATCATGGAGATGTGGGAAATGCCAGAGAGCTGGCAAAACCTCGGCAGACTATCCAGTCTACTGGAACTCAGTTCGGTACTGGAATTGAGCCCCGGTGTGCCGCTTCTTAAAAGGGGTGCCGATCAAGCGGGGGCAGGGGATCAATTCGCCCTTATAGTATGTTGTTGGCAATTTGATGAGGCATCTAGGGATACCACTTGCTTGGTGGTGCTACCTTCTGAGAGGAATGGAGGACCAGCATTGATGTATCCCCCATTCCACTTAGAAGGTGACACCCCCAAACAAGTGGTATCCATAGGTGACACATTATTTAAACATTTATTAGAATTTTAGTGACATAGATTCATAGTTATAATGTGGAGGTTTATTATTTAGTATAGTTTATTATAGGGAGGTATTTTTCTGACAGTAGGCCGTATGTGGGAGTTAGCTGGGGCATTTCAGGGGAGTGTAAGATAGACGTCACATAAGTGTATGTGGTATTAGGGACTTAACTGGGCATTCCCGGGGTGTGTAGGTTAGGCGTGATGTAGGTGTAGGTGGTCAGGGGGAGTTAGCTGGGTGGTACAAGAGGAGTGTAGTTTAGCTCTGATGTAGGTGTAGGCAGTCAGTGGGAGGTAGCGAGGTGGTGCAGGGGGAGTGTAGCTTAGGTGGGACGTAGATATAGACGTTCAGGGGGAGTTAGCAGGGCATGCTAGTGGGAGTATCAGCTGTCGAGACTACATTGCATGAGGTAGCTAGTGTAGGTGTAATAAAACTTAGGTCCCCACGGCAATATTTGAAGTATGCCTACATGAAAACTATTTTTAATTTCAGTGAGCACACTATCTGTATTGTGAAGCCCCAGTTAAAATACGGTACCTCCCGGCCACAGCAGAATGCAGACGAGCTGTGATGTTGGTGATGCAGGTGGTGACATCAGGCTCCCATTGACTTCTATGGGAGAGAAAAGGCCAATGATGCCAGTAAGGCAGTTTCTCGATGCTTTGAATATTGGGGCCATAGCGAGAAATTGGAAAGCTACCCACATCCCCTTGCTGTCCTCTTAGTATACAGGAAAAACAGAAATCCTTTCACTCAAGGAATATGACTTCTTTAGGAAAAATAAAATGAGTATATTTAATGACATAAAATTCTATTGGGATTCTCTTCAACATTACATAGCAGATAGGAGTTTGGACTTCCTATGATGCTACATTATAAACCTTTGAGTTAAAATTTTACAGATTTAAAACTATGACCTCCTAGCCTCCATCACTCCTCCCCTTTTTTCTTTCCTTTCTTTTCTCTACCTTCCACCCACTAGGGTGACTGACAATTATAATAGAACACTCCACCTATTTATCTTTTTTATTATGTATTAAAGGGACAGATCAACCAAAAAAATTTTCCCTTTTAAATTGTTCCCAATGATCCATTTTACCTGCTGTAGTGTATTAAATTGTTTACAAGTAGCTCCTTTACCCCTATTTTAGCATATGAAATAGCTGATTTAGCCTGTGGTATCACAGCCTATACTAAAAATGTTAATCCTGGATTAAATGCTATTGACAGACTATCGCCTAGATTTAGAGTTCTGCGTTAGCTGTCAAAAGCAGCGTTAAGGGGTCCTAACGCTGCTTTTGGCTGCCCGCTGGTATTTAGAGTCAGCCAGGAAAGGGTCTACCGCTCACTTTCAAGCCGCAACTTTTCCATACCGCAGATCCCCTTACGCCAATTGCGTATCCTATCTTTTTAATGACATCTTCCCAACGCTGGTATTTAGAGTCTTGGCTAAAGTGAGCGGTAGACCCTCTACCGACAAGACTCCTAACGCCCATGGAAAGGCTGTAGTTAAGAGCTTTATGGGCTAACGCCGGTATATAAAGCTCTTAACTACAGTGCTCTAAAGTACACTAACACCCATAAACTACCTATGTACTCTTAAACCGAGGTGCCCCCACATCGCTGCCACTATAATAAATATTTTTAACCCCTAATCTGCCGACCGCACATCGCCGCCACCTACATTATCCCTATGAACCCCTAATCTGCTGCCCCTAACATCGCCGAAACCTACATAATATTTATTAACCCCTAATCTGCCCCCCAACGTCGCCGACACCTAACTTCAAGTATTAACCCCTAATCTGCCGACCGGACCTCGCTGCTACTATAATAAATGTATTAACCCCTAAAGCTAAGTCTAACCCTAACCCCCCCCCCCAAATTAAATATAATTTTAATCTAACTAAATAAAATAACTCTTATTAACTAAAGTATTCCTATTTAAAACTAAATACTTACCTGTAAAATAAACCCTAATATAGCTACAATATAACGAATAATTATATTGTAGCTATTTTAGGATTTATATTTATTTTACAGGCAACTTTGTATTTATTTTAACTAGGTACAATAGCTATTAAATAGTTATTAACTATTTAATAGCTACCTAGTTAAAATATTACAAAATTACCTGTAAAATAAATCCTAACCTAAGTTACAATTAAACACTACACTATCATTAAATTAATTAAATAAATTAGCTACCAATACCTACAATTAAATACAATTAAATAAACTAAACTAAATTACAAAAAAAATAAACACTAAAGTACAGAAAATAAAAAAATATTACAAGAATTTTAAACTAATTACACCTAATCTAAGCCCCCTAATAAAATAATAAAAAAAATAATAATAAAAGTCCCTACCCTATTCTACATTACAAAGTAATCAGCTCTTTTACCAGCCCTTAAAAGGGCTTTTTACGGGGCATGCCCCAAAGTAATCAGCTCTTTTGCCTGTAAAAAAAAATTACAACCCCCCCAACATTAAAACCCACCACCCACATACCCCTACTCTAACCCACCCAAACCCCCCTTAAATAAACCTAACACTACCCCCCTGAAGATCTCCCTACCTTGAGTCGTCTTCACCCAGCCGGGCCAAAGTCTTCATCCGATGGGGCAGAAGAGGACATCCAGACCGGCAGAAGTCTTCATCCATCTATCTTCATCCATCTGGAGCGGAGCCATCTTCTTCCCAGCCGACGCAGATCCATCCTCTTCAACCGACGCCTACTCCCCGAATGAAGGTTCCTTTAAATGACGTCATCCAAGATGGCGTCCCTCGAATTCCGATTGGCTGATAGGATTCTATCAGCCAATCAGAATTAAGGTAGGAAAAATCTGATCCAATCAGCCAATCAGATTGAGCTCGCATGCCATTGGCTGTTCCGATCAGCCAATAGAATGCAAGCTCAATCTGATTGGCTGATTGAATCAGCCAATGAGATTTTTACTACCTTAATTCCGATTGGCTGATAGAATCCTATCAGCCAATCGGAATTCGAGGGACGTCATCTTGGATGACGTCATTTAAAGGAACCTTCATTCGGCGAGTAGGCGTCGGTTGAAGAGGATGGATCCACGTCGGCTGGGAAGAAGATGGCTCCGCTCCAGATGGATGAAGATAGAAGATGCCGCTTGGATGAAGATGTCTGCCGGTCCAGATGTCCTCTTCTGCCCGGATAGGATGAAGACTTCTGCCGGTCTGGATGTCCTCTTCTGCCCCATCGGATGAAGACTTTGGCCCGGCTGGGTGAAGACGACTCAAGGTAGGGAGATCTTCAGGGGGTAGTGTTAGGTTTATTTAAGGGGGGTTTGGGTGGGTTAGAGTAGGGGTGTGTGGGTTGTGGGTTTTAAAGTTTGGGGGGGTTGTATTTTTTTTACAGGCAAAAGAGCTGATTACTTTGGGGCACAAATAAACCTGAAAATGCAATTTCTCAAACATTTTATACTCTGCAGCTGGTATAACAAGTCATTGAAAATACAATAATTGGAAAACAAGTTTACAATGTACTGTCCCTTTAAGTCAATTGGTGTATCTCGTCTCTCAGGTAATTTTATTTCTCAGCTGAAATTGCCTTAACACATCTACTGTTTCATTGATTTTTTTATTATCTTACTTCTATTATTGTATACTTTTGTTAAAACCTAAATAAAAATTAGGATCATTAAAAAAACAAAAGTAATTATTGTCATGATGTTAATATAGAAATGTCAGAGCATTTGTTAGATCCTAGATGTAGGCTGACCAATTTTTTTTTTCAATTTGGGTAACCAATAATACAAATTCATGATGTTTGCACAACTGAAATTAAATGAACAAATTCATATAATTTTCCACTTTTTTAATTAGCATGTAAACAATTAACTGCAATAATTCCTTTTAAATATGTACAAGTTTAATAATTTAAAAGTGTATGTTTGAGCTATATGCTTTTTATTTAGCCAGAAATTTTACAGTCATCATTCAAATGTATTGCTCCTCTTATTCTGAAGACAGGAGTGGGGTAGAGTGTGCCAGACTAATGAGCGCTCTGGGTCTTGATTATTGACTATTGCTATGTTTCACCTTATGACGATTGCTTTTGAATCGGAGAGAAACTTATGTCCCACACTGAGATAATTGCCCAAGTTTATATGTCCATCCCGTTGTACATTTTATTTTTCAATTCTGCTATAACTTCTCTTTCTATTAGAACCTACAATATGGTCAGTGACTCTTATATTTTAGTCAATTGCTGGTTTTGGCGAGTGCCGTGAATTGTGGAGATAACTATGTTTGTTCAGTTGTGAGTTCACTCTCTACTACTATGTAAATATGCCAAAGGTATTAGGGGACCTCGTCCATAGTTTTATATAATACTGCCTGTGCATAATACCATAAGGGGTCCACAAATATGCTAACTGTAGTATAGGGAGTTACCTCCCTGCCTCTAGTCTTTCTTATACTGCCTACTCATAATGGGGCTGCCCTCTATCACATAGATAACTATATAACTGATCCTAGCTCCGCGAAACAGCAATGTAAGTAAATGCACTGCCATTACTCAATAAGTTTTTACCAAAGATGTAATGGTGTTATACAATATTTGGGAACCCTAGAGGATTGTTCAATATCATAGGTTAATGGGTTGGAATTGAGGCTGTTTTCATATCCCCCAACTTCTAGCTTGCCATATGTACTACTTCAAATTACTAGTTGGGGTTAAATTCATTTTACACCATAGCTTGCTGTTGATTATCTCAGGTCCAAGAGTGACCCATTTTATTATTTTCTACCCTTCCCCCCAAAGACCCCCACTGTGTTATAAAGCTATTTCAGGGGGTCCAAGAGAGGCCCTATATATTTCCGGGGGTGAACACTTTATCTCTTATTTTATCATATTTTAAGGGGACACTCCTTCATAGAAAACATGAGGTTAATTTTTTTTGCTTTTTTCTTCTATATGCATTCTTTGACAATGTTTGTATTCCTATTTTGACAAGTCTGCAGCCGGAGATTTCTCTTCTTGAATTTACATGTAATTTGTGTTATCACTTGATTGTCTTATTACGTATTAAACCTCAATAAAAATTATTAAAAAAAAAAAATACCAAATCTTCCAAGCAGTGCTAAGTGCTTTTAAATGATCCCACGATTATGTTAGTGCACTAGACTTTCACTTGAGCACTATTATTTTCAACAAAAATAAGAGCTATTGATTGCTCACAAGTGATGTTAGCACACAATAGCACTAATATTTTGAGCTCCACTTGTAATCCAGCTCTGTATATAAACTAGAAACTGTTCGCAGAATGGTTGCTAAAATAGTACATAGTTTAAGAAAGAAATATTACTAGAGAATACATTTTAAACTTAATATGTATAGCCTAGGGAAAAGAAAGGTTTATATGATAGTAACCTTTAAGTAAATTAAGTGACAGATTACAAGTAGAGTGCAAATATATTAGCGCTATTTTGTACTAATATCACTTGTGAGCAATCAATAGCTATTTATTTTTAAGCCTCAGACGCACTAATATTTGAAGGTCGGGTAGCACAGTCACCAAAAGCCCTCACCTCATAGACTTGTATAGGGCTCGCTATAAAAATCTATCCTAGCTTTGGCCCCAAGCCAAAGTATGCTAAGCCGAGGGGGAATTAAAAAAATAGTTTAAATAGCTATGTTCTTGTGAAGGGTAGTGTGTTAACAGTGACAGGGAGAAGGCTGAGGTACTAAACCAGTTATTTTCTTTAGTATACACAAGAGAGGAGCCAATGGGAGATACTTTGAAACAAACTAGAATATGCAAGCCCATACCATTAATTGGGTTATCTATAGAGAATATCAGGAAAAAAAACTCCAGGCATAGATAGAATGCACCCATGGGTTTTACAGGAACTTAGCACTGTTATAGTCAAACCTCTACCCTTAATTTATCATTATCCTCAGGCATAGAACCCCAGAATTGGCATAAAGCTGACGTGTTGCCACTTTTTAAAAAGGTGAGTAGGGCTGATCCAGGAAGCTATAGACCAGTTAGTCTGACATCAATAGTGGGGAAGATACTTGAAGGGATCATAAAGGATTATATTGATGAGTATATTCGTGTACACAAGATTATGAGTTCAGCACGGTTTTATGAGAAATAGATCATGTCAAACTAATCTAATTAGATTCTACGAGGAAGTAAGCAAAAATATAGATAAAGGGGAATCAGTTGATGTGCTATACTAGGATTTTGCAAAGTTGTTTAATATAGTGCCACATGAGAGATTAATGTACAAAATTAAGAAACTGGGAATAGATGAAAATGTTGCTCATGGATAAATAACTGGATTAAAAAAAGGAAGCAACGAGTAGTAGTAAATGGATCATACTCAGATTAAACAAAGGTCATCAGTGGAGTCCCCCAGAGATCAGTATTGGGCCCTGTTCTTTTTAATATTTTTTTGAATTACTTGGAGCAATGAATATATAAGAAGAAAGGATTAAAAGGGAAGCGCTAAAACAAAAGCTAAAGGTAATCTCTCACTTAATATATATACAGTTTATTTAAACATATATAATTCACATCAAAGGGACGTCTCCCCAAATGACACTGTCATAAAAATGTTAGTACAGTATATAACAAGGCCGCTATATATAAAATCAATAAAATATATTGCACATTGATTGACGGTTCTAAAACATATCATAAATCAGAGTTCAGTTAAAAGTTCATGAAATTGACAATTAAAACCACCAAGCTGCCAGAGGAAAAAGTTAATATGGTAGGTCTACCAATCAAAGTGTTCTGAATACTCCACACTTCCTTAAGAGAGATACAAGACCAGCGTATGCACAGAGATGTTATGTTATGAGTTCTTGACAGTTACTTTAACCACGATCTCATGATCGTCTGCAGTACACCTTCCCTGTTCGGTATCTCCCTCGAGTGGATCCGACTGGGGTTTCTCGCCGTCTGACGTCACGGAATCGAGATCCGGCAAAGAGAAGCGGTCAGAGCTTAGCGCTTCACAGGTGCAATTCTTTCACATCCACCCTGCACTTAGTGCTTAATGCACGCAAGGGTGTATACAGGTATTGTAGAGAGATGTTGTAGAGAGGTATTATGGTGAATATTCCAACTTCATTCAAACCACAAAACATGTAGTAGAAATTCCAAATAGGAAAATGACTTCCATTACTTATAACTCGGGTTAAGTTTAAGGAATCCAAATGGTGTAGATATATTGCACATATGACAAAGGGTAGTCCTGCCTTCACAGCTGACGCGTTTTGCCCTCTTCAGGGCTTTATCAAGGTAGTGATGGCAAGTCCAGATACCTTTATTTAAAGGTGTATCTTTAATTTGATTGGTGCTGATTTTAATTGACAAACTCTCTTAAGGTGGTATTTGGCTTCCAATGCAGCTTATTCTTAAGGTGGTATTTGGACAAATCTTAGTGCATCTCTATATCTATATTAGCGCATAATTCACAATAGGAACCCTAAATGGGATCTCTATTCAAATAAGGATAAACAGATGACTCGCATAGATACAGCTAATATTATTAGTATCGTAGTGTAGACATAAACATATAAATTTGTGTGTGATAAGAAATTTTTAAAGTGCTATGTGAATAAATAAAATAAATATCTAAATCAACTACATATAAACATATAAACTTGTGTTAATTTTACTCAAAAAGGAAGGGGGACAGGTCCAATTCCGAGTTAAGCCCTTTGGGGTATAGAGTATCATATCTGTAAATATATTCAGCCTCCCTCATTTTCTCAATATCCCCCCCCCCTCCAGTGATTTTTGATTTTGTGTATTCCCCAATATTTCAAATCTTTAGTGTTACCCCCGTGAACCTCCTTAAAGTGCTTGTACAGATGTGTATCTTCTTTCTCTTTTTCTATACATAGAAGATGTTCCCTTATTCTATCCCAGAAACTTCTAGTTGTTTCTCCGAAATAGAATAAGTTACAAGTACATCTAAGTACATAAATAACATTTTTGTGAGTGCATCTTATCAATTCCTTAATAGTGATATCTTCACCTGAGCCATTTATCCTCAGACTATTTAATTTAGAGCTGTGTGTGCACGCTTTACAAGTATAGCAGGGGAAGTATCCTGCTATCCTCTTACCCTCCAGGTCTAACTGTTTGGTATTCCTAGTTTTATGGCGTAATTCGCTAGGTGCCAAAATGGTTTTGAAATTCCTAGCTTTCTTAAAGATAAAAGTTGATCTGTCTGCCAGATGGTCGCCTATAATATTATCTTCCTTCAGTAAGTGCCAATTCCTCTTTATAATTTTTTTAATCAAATAATGATCTGCATTGTAGTCTGTTATAAAGGGAACAGTAATTTTTTCTGTTTTGGTAGGTTCTTTCATTCTATAGCTCAAAAGGTCATCCCTATTTTTCTCCTTTGCTTTCTGTATTGCTTCTGCAATCTTTTTTTCTTCATAACCCTTAACCGTGAATTTATCTGCTAATTTCAATACCTGCCTTTCAAAGTCCTCGACTCTTGAACAGTTCTTTCTAATGCGTAGGCTCTGGCCAAAGGGGATGTTATTCTTCCATGTTTTCAAATGGCAACTATCTGCATGTAGCAGACTATTACAATCCACCTCTTTGAAATGGGTTTGTGTCTCAAATTTCTCATTTATCACCATAATCTCCAAATCTAAGAACACCACTTTTTCTTTGCTATAGTGACTTATAAATTTAAGGCCATAGTCATTAACATTCATCTCCTCAAACAGTTTAATCAACTCATGTTCAGGGCCCTTCCATACTATTAGTAGGTCATCTATATAACGCTTATAGAGTACGAGGCTTGCACCGAGATCTCTACTATTGAAAAAACTCTCTTCCCAAACACCCATGAAGAGGTTTGTATAACTCGGTGCAAACCTCGTACCCATCGCGGTCCCTTCTATTTGTAGGAAGAATTTGTTGTCAAAAGCAAAATAATTGTGCTCAAGTATATACTTAATATTATTTACAATTATTTTTTTCTGATCATCCTTCATATTGGAGTCTTTTTCTAGATAGTATCTGACAGCATTTAGGCCATGTTCATGTTTAATTATAGTGTATAATGACGACACGTCACAGGTCGCCATTATCATATCACTACTCCAAACTATTGATTTTAGATAATTAAAACTTGGGTGGAGTCTTTAAGGTAAGAATCTAGCTTAGATACATAAGTTTGAAGATATTTGTCAATATACTGAGATACATTCGCTGTGATAGAGTTAATCCCAGAGACAATTGGTCTCCCCGGGGGGTTGACTAAGCACTTGTGGATCTTTGGTAAGAAATAAAAAATAGGGTGCGTGGGGTGATCAGATGTTAGGTATGCCAATTCCTTATCATTCAAAAGTCCCTTTTTGTTACCCTCTAATAAAATCTTATCCAGAATTGCTTTATATCTTTTTGTGGGATCATTTGTTAACATTCTATAAGTTTGTTTATCGTTAAGGAGTCTGTAGGCTTCCATCATATATTTAGTGGTGTCCATCACTACTACTCCCCCCCCCCCCTTGTCCGCTGGCTTTATGGTAATGTGGTTGTTAGTTTGTAGCTCACTAAGAATCTCTCTTTCTTTTTTACTAATATTCTGCTTTCTTAATTTAGGGAGATTGCATTTCCTTACATCATTTGTTACTATTTTCTCAAATGCTTCCAAAAAATTGCCTTTGGCGAAAGTAGGGTTAAATTTAGATTTTAATTTTAGATCAGTATGTTGAAAATTATCTGTATTTTCATGGTCATTCCTTACTTGTCTCTCTAGGGGGGTTTTCATGAAGAATCTTTTGTTGGTTAGATTTCTGAGACAAATTTTTTTATGTGGATATGGGTATTAAATTTACTCATCCTCACCGTAGGGGCATAGGATAATCCCAGATTCAACAATTTTTCTTGTTCGCTGTTTAATTTAAACTGACTTAAATTAAAAATACTTTTCTTTTCATTCTCAACTATCTTAGTCTTTTGGCTACGTTTAAGTGTTCCTCCTCCTCTCTTTCCTCGTACCCTCTTTTTCTTCTTTGAGATTGTTCTAGATTGAACCTAATAGTGTCTTTTGATGTGCCCTCTCTTGGAGGGCTGTAATCTAAAAAAGATTTCTCCTCAGTGGTTAAAATTTCAGTGTTGGTGGGCTCAGTTCTCAGGGGGGCAAATCTGTAATATGTTGGTGTTTCTTTCTCTTTATAATCCTGCCTATAATCTCTTTGTCTCGCAGTGTTTCTGTGTCTGGGATACTCCCATTCATTGTGTCTTGTATAATTATCTCTTTGATGGGAGCTATTATAATAATCATCATGTCTATATTACTGTTGCGAATAGTATTTGTTTTGATACTGATTGTACCCATAGTTATTATAGTTCCTGTTAGAACCTCTGTTATAATAATTGGTTCTATAATTATCCCTATTATAATTGTATCCATTGTTTCTTTCCTGAAAATTTCTCTCTTGATAGTTTCTACCATAATTATAGGGTTGTTTTGGATTGGGGTAATCATTCGCTTTACTCACATATGTATGTGTACCTTGCAACTTTATACTGTTTTTTTTACTCATGCTAATTTGTTCATTCTTAGCCTCAGTTTTTTCTGTGCTCTCTTTAATATCCCTTTCCATTTTGCCCCATTTTGATTTCAATAGGTCTTTGTTTAAATTGTCTAATTTGTTGATAATGACTTTTTGTTTCTCTTTAAATTCTCTATCTTCCTTCATTCCCTCTAGTTGTTCTTTAAGACTAAGTATTTCATTTTCAATAGTCTGTAGGGACTCTTTGCGTGACCTTTTCAAAATATCTAACAAATTGTTTGATGCCTTTTTTAAAGTGTCAGGCCATTCCAGCTGTAGTTTCTGGCTCAATGTGAAGGTACAGCTTTTATTAAATTGTAAGCCTTTGGGTATTAATCCTTTATTGGTATATCTGTTTAAAAAAACCAGCTCCATTTTTCTGTTTAAGTTCTTTGGTCATTGCAATTTCAAGACTATGCATAATGTCTGAGAGGTTAGAGATACTCTCCACCATGGGAACCCCTGTATTGCCCTCCTCATCCATATCTACATAGATTTTGTCCCTAAAATCAAATAAGTCTTCCATATTAGAAGAAATATAAGGTATTTACCCTATGAATATATAAATAAGTGTGTCCTAAAGCAGCAACCAAAAAGGGATATATAAATATATTGGAAAAAAAGGGGTCTAAGGTGCGCTAAGACAAAAAAGAGATTAACAAACTCCCCCTAAATGACAATATCCCTAAAATTGTCACAAAGTATAAATATAAGAAGAAAGGGTTAAAAGGGAAGCGCTAAAACAAAAGCTAAAGGTAATCTCTCACTTAATATATATACAGTTTATTTAAACATTTATAATTCACATCAAAGGGACGTCTCCCCAAATGACACTGTCATAAAAATGTTAGTACAGTATATAACAAGGCCGCTATATATATAGTCGGATCCACTCGAGGGAGATACCGAACAGGGAAGGTGTACTGCAGACGATCAGGAGATCGTGGGTAAAGTAACTGTCAAGAACTCATAACATAACATCTCTGTGCATACGCTGGTCTTGTATCTCTCTTAAGGAAGTGTGGAGTATTCAGAACACTTTGATTGGTAGACCTACCATATTAACTTTTTCCTCTGTCAGCTTGGTGGTTTTAATTGTCAATTTCATGAACTTTTAACTGAACTCTGATTTATGATATGTTTTAGAACCGTCAATCAATGTGCAATATATTTTATTGATTTTATATATAGCGGCCTTGTTATATACTGTACTAACATTTTTATGACAGTGTCATTTGGGGAGACGTCCCTTTGATGTGAATTATATATGTTTAAATAAACTGTATATATATTAAGTGAGAGATTACCTTTAGCTTTTGTTTTAGCGCTTCCCTTTTAACCCTTTCTTCTTATATTTATACTTTGTGACAATTTTAGGGATATTGTCATTTAGGGGGAGTTTGTTAATCTCTTTTTTGTCTTAGCGCACCTTAGACCCCTTTTTTTCCAGCAATGAATATATAGCAACATCTCTATTTTTGCAGATAATACAAAGTTGAGAAAGGTCATTAGGTCAGTGCAGGATGAAATTACTTTACAAGGGGATCTGCAAAAATTTAAAGAATTGGCAGGTAAATGAAAAATGAGATTTAATACTGGAAAATGCAAGGTTCTACATTTCAGAAGTAAAAATAAGCAGGCAATCAATTATTTAGATTGGACTTCACTTAGCAAAACAGAGGAGGAGAGCGATTTGTAAGTATTTATAGATAACAAGCTAAAGATGGGTGCACAATGCAGGGCAGTGGCTTCTAAAGCTAATACGATACTAGCATGTATTAAAAGAGGTATTTATGTAAGGGGAGGAAAGCATAATTATTTCACTATATAAATCCATGGTAAGACCTCACCTTAAGTATTAAGTGCAGTTCTGGAGACCAATCTAAAAAAAAAATTGCAGACATAGAAAAAGTTGAGAAGGGTCACAAAACTAATAAGGGGAATGAATAATTTAAGCTATGAAGAGAGGTTAGCCAAATTCTGTCTGTTTTATCCAAAACAAAGGTGCTTGAGAGGTGACATGATTACTTTATATAAATATATTCAAAGTCCATATACAGATATGGAGGAAGCTCTGTTAAGTCCATGAAAATTGTTTGTGACAAGAGGTCACAATTTAAGACTGGAGGAAAGGAGATTTAATCTCCAGAAAAGTAAACATTTTTTCACTGTAAGAGCAATTAAATTGTGGAACTCATTACCTAAGGAGGTAGTAAAGGCCAATATCTTAGATACATTTTAAAATGGTTTAGATACATTGCTGGCAAGAAACAGAATTCAGGGATATGATTGCTTGTGTTAAATGGGTCACCTTTTTTAATGAGATTAATTTAAACTCAACTGGAGCTTTTATTGCAAGTATGTTAAGATCTAATTAGGTTGAACTAGACGGACTTCTGTCTTTTTTCAGTCTCATCTGCTATGTTACTATTTTACCATCAGCTAGATTACGAGTTTTGTGTTATGAGTGAAAAAGCATTGTTATGCTTCATAACGCTGCTTTTTCCCTAACGCCGCTATTACAAGTCTTGTAGGTATAGGTGTACCGCACACCTTTTTAGCCATCAAGCAACGTCAGTACCGCACTTTTTGCCAATGGGACTCCCATAGCGCCGGTATTACGAGTTTGCTGGGAGGCCAAAAAGTGAGCGGTACACTCTATAACCATATGATCTGTACCATCATCTGCAGTCAGTAGTTATGAGATTTACTTTACAAATCTGTAGCATAAAACTAATAACTAAAGTGTTAAAAAGTACACTAACACCCATAAACAACCTATTAACCCCTAAACCGAGGCCCTCCCACATCGCAAACACTAAAATAAAATTATTAACCCGTGATCTGCCGCTCCCGACATTGCCTCCACAAAATTTTTTATTAACCCCTATTCCGCCGCTCCCCGACATTGTTGCCACTATAGTAAACCTATTAATCCCTAAACCGTTGCCCTCCCGCATCCAAACACTATTTAAAGATTATTAACCCCTAATCTGCAGTCCGCCCACACCGCCGCTATAATAAACCTATTAACCATTAAATCACAAGCCCCCCCACAGCGAAATATACGAAAATAAATTATTAACCCCTAAACATCTGACCTCCCACATCACTAACTCGAAGAGGCCTCCTGGATGAATGAAGACTTCTTTCTGCTTGGATGAGGACTTCGCCGGCTGGATGAGGATGGATGTCCGCACTTCTATAACCCTATCCCACCGCTCCCAAACCTCACCACTACCTAAATAAAGTTATTACCGCTATCCCGCCACTCCCTGACCCGCCGCCACCTAAATAAAGTTATTTAATCCTAAACCTCTGGCCTCCTACATCACTACCACTAACTAAACCTATTAACCCCTAAACCGCCAGCCCCCCACATCACCATAAACTAAATTAAGCTATTAACCCCTAAACCTAACAAGCCACTAGCTTTAAATTAAAATTACAACACCCCTATCTTAAAATAAATTTAAACTTACCTGTTCAATTAAAAGAAACTATTTTTAAACTATTAATTAACCTACCCTAACTATTATACTACACTTAAATTAAACTAGCAATTAAATTAAATAAATTACATATTAAAAAACCCTAACCCTACTCAAATTATTTCAATCTATTATTTAACCTTATTAAAAATTGCTAAATTACAAAAAAAAAATAAACGCTGTTACAAAAAATAAAAAACACTAAATTATGGGGGAAAAAACAAACCACATTATCAAAAATAAAACAGATTACACCTAATCTAATAGCCCTATCAAAATAAAAAAGCCACCCAAAATAAAAAAAAATCTACAATAAACTTCCAATGGCCCTTAAAAGGGCCTTTTGTGGGGTATGGCCCTAAAGAAATCAGCTCTTTTACCTGTAAAAAAAAAATACAAACACCCCCAAACAGTAAAACCCCCCACCCAATCAACCAACCCCCCCAAATAAAAACCCTATCTAAAATAACCTATGCTCCCCATTGCCCTGAAAAGGGCATTTGTATGGGAATTTCCCTTAAAAGGGCATTTAGTTGCCCAGACTCTACTCTAAAAATAAAACCCAGCAATGGCTGGTCAACAGTATCAAAGGCTGCAAAAAGGTCTATAAGGATTAGCATGGAGTAATGACCTTTAGACTTGGCAGTAAGCAGGTCAATAGGCACCTTGATGATAGCAGTTTCGGTAGAGTGTTGGGGACAAAAGCCAGATTGCAAATGGTCGAGAAGATGGTTAGGTGAGAGAATGTGCTATTTCCGTTGTGCATAAAAACCTGATATTGCTCGCACATACAAAACAGCAAGCCCCAAGTGACAAAACTGCATTTAGATACATCAAGCTCTCATTATCAATAATGGTTTAGATTCAATAAACCCATTCATGAAACTGAAAAAACAATTGCTGTGGCATTACAACTTGAATATTGCATGATTCAAAAATATTTGTACCCATCCTTTGCCAGAACCTTGTTAAAGAGACATTGAACCCAAATGTTTTATTTTGTGATTCAGATAGAGCATGCACTTTTAAGCAACTTTCTAATTTACTCCTATTATCAATGATTCTTCATTCTCTTGCTATCTTTATTTTTTTTCTTGGTTCAGACTCTGGACAGCGGTTTTTGATTGGTGGATGAAGGCGAACATATGCGATGTTCGATCCGCCCCCTATTCGTCATCATTGAGTAAACTTTGACCCTGTATCTCACAGTCTGCAGACACATTCCAGCCAATCAGCAGCAGACACTCCCTCCCAGACCCTCCCAGCTCCTGGACAGCAGCCATTTTAGATTCATTCGGAAGCTGCTTTCTTACGGCTAGATTTAGAGTTTGGCCGTAGCCGTGAAAACCAGCGTTAGAGGCTCCTAACGCTGGTTTTAGGCTACCGCCGGTATTTGGAGTCAGTGATTAAAGGGTCTAACGCTC
Source organism: Bombina bombina (assembly GCF_027579735.1). Taxonomy (NCBI): domain Eukaryota; kingdom Metazoa; phylum Chordata; class Amphibia; order Anura; family Bombinatoridae; genus Bombina; species Bombina bombina. Next base: position 263,074,326 of record NC_069500.1, on the reverse strand, counting down.
ACTTTTCAGCCGCGACTTTTCCATACCGCAGATCCCCTTACGTCAATTGCGTATCCTATCTTTTCAATGGGATCTTTCTAACGCCGGTATTTAGAGTCGTTTCTGAAGTGAGCGTTAGAGCTCTAACGACAAAACTCCAGCCACCGTAAAAAAGCAGGAGTTAAGAGCTTTCTGGGCTAACGCCGGTTCATAAAGCTCTTAACTACTGTACCCTAAAGTACACTAACACCCATAAACTACCTATGTACCCCTAAACCGAGGTCCCCCCACATCGCCGCCACTCGATTAAAATTTTTTAACCCCTAATCTGCCGACCGCCACCTACGTTATACTTATGTACCCCTAATCTGCTGCCCCTAACACCGCCGACCCCTATATTATATTTATTAACCCCTAATCTGCCCCCCTCAACGTCGCCGACACCTGCCTACACTTATTAACCCCTAATCTGCCGAGCGGACCTGAGCGCTACTATAATAAAGTTATTAACCCCTAATCCGCCTCACTAACCCTATCATAAATAGTATTAACCCCTAATCTGCCCTCCCTAACATCGCCGACACCTAACTTCAATTATTAACCCCTAATCTGACGACCGGAGCTCACCGCTACTATAATAAATGGATTAACCCCTAAAGCTAAGTCTAACCCTAACACTAACACCCCCCTAACTTAAATATAATTTCAATCTAACGAAATTAATTAACTGTTATTAAATAAATTATTCCTATTTAAAGCTAAATACTTACCTGTAAAATACATCCTAATATAGCTACAATATAAATTATAATTATATTGTAGCTATTTTAGGATTAATATTTATTTTACAGGCAACTTGGTAATTATTTTAACCAGGTACAATAGCTATTAAATAGTTAAGAACTATTTAATAGTTACCTAGTTAAAATAATTACAAAATTACCTGTAAAATAAGTCCTAACCTAAGTTATAATTAAACCTAACACTACCCTATCAATAAATTAATTAAATAAAATACCTACAATTACCTACAATTAACCTAACACTACACTATCAATAAATAAATTAAATACAATTGCTACAAATAACTACAATTACATAAACTAACTAAAGTACAAAAAATAAAAAAGAACTAAGTTACAAAAAATAAAAAAATATTTACAAACATAAGAAAAATATTACAACAATTTTAAACTAATTACACCTACTCTAAGCCCCCTAATAAAATAACAAAGACCCCCAAAATAAAAAATTCCCTACCCTATTCTAAATTAATAAATGTAAAAGCTCTTTTACCTTACCAGCCCTGAACAGGGCCCTTTGCGGGGCATGCCCCAAGAAAATCAGCTCTTTTGCCTGTAAAAAAAAACATACAATACCCCCCCCAACATTACAACCCACCACCCACATACCCCTAATCTAACCCAAACCCCCCTTAAATAAACCTAACACTAAGCCCCTGAAGATCTTCCTACCTTGTCTTCACCATCCAGGTATCACCGATCCGTCCTGGCATCTGGTGCTGAAGAGGTCCAGAAGAGGGTCGAAAGTCTTCCTCCTATCCGGCAAGAAGAGGACATCCGGACCGGCAAACATCTTCTCCAAGCGGCATCTTCGATCTTCTTCCATCCGGTGCGGAGCGGGTCCATCTTGAAGCAGCCGACGCGGATCCATCCTCTTCTTCCGGTGTCTCCCGACGAATGACGGTTCCTTTAAGGGACGTCATCCAAGATGGCGTCCCTCGAATTCCGATTGGCTGATAGGATTCTATCAGCCAATCGGAATTAAGGTAGGAATATTCTGATTGGCTGATGGAATCAGCCAATCAGAATCAAGTTCAATCCTATTGGCTGATCCAATCAGCCAATCAGATTGAGCTTGCATTCTATTGGCTGTTCCGATCAGCCAATAGAATGCGAGCTCAATCTGATTGGCTGATTGGATCAGCCAATAGGATTGAACTTGATTCTGATTGGCTGATGGAATCAGCCAATCAGAATATTCCTACCTTAATTCCGATTGGCTGATAGAATCCTATCAGCCAATCGGAATTCGTGGGACGCCATCTTGGATGACGTCCCTTAAAGGAACCGTCATTCGTCGGGAGACGCCGGAAGAAGAGGATGGATCCGCGTCGGCTGCTTCAAGATGGACCCGCTCCGCACCAGATGGAAGAAGATCGAAGATGCCGCTTGGAGAAGATGTTTGCCGGTCCGGATGTCCTCTTCTTGCCGGATAGGAGGAAGACTTTCGACCCTCTTCTGGACCTCTTCAGCACCGGATGCCAGGACGGATCGGTGATACCTGGATGGTGAAGACAAGGTAGGAAGATCTTCAGGGGCTTAGTGTTAGGTTTATTTAAGGGGCGTTTGGGTTAGATTAGGGGTATGTGGGTGGTGGGTTGTAATGTTGGGGGGGTATTGTATGTTTTTTTTTACAGGCAAAAGAGCTGATTTTCTTGGGGCATGCCCCGCAAAGGGCCCTGTTCAGGGCTGGTAAGGTAAAAGAGCTTTTACATTTATTAATTTAGAATAGGGTAGGGAATTTTTTATTTTGGGGGTCTTTGTTATTTTATTAGGGGGCTTAGAGTAGGTGTAATTAGTTTAAAATTGTTGTAATATTTTTCTTATGTTTGTAAATATTTTTTTATTTTTTGTAACTTAGTTCTTTTTTATTTTTTGTACTTTAGTTAGTTTATGTAATTGTAGTTATTTGTAGCAATTGTATTTAATTTATTTATTGATAGTGTAGTATTAGGTTAATTGTAGGTAATTGTAGGTATTTTATTTAATTAATTTATTGATAGGGTAGTGTTAGGTTTAATTATAACTTAGGTTAGGACTTATTTTACAGGTAATTTTGTAATTATTTTAACTAGGTAACTATTAAATAGTTCTTAACTATTTAATAGCTATTGTACCTGGTTAAAATAATTAGCAAGTTGCCTGTAAAATAAATATTAATCCTAAAATAGCTACAATATAATTATAATTTATATTGTAGCTATATTAGGATGTATTTTACAGGTAAGTATTTAGCTTTAAATAGGAATAATTTATTTAATAACAGTTAATTAATTTCGTTAGATTTAAATTATATTTAAGTTAGGGGGGTGTTAGTGTTAGGGTTAGACTTAGCTTTAGGGGTTAATACATTTATTAGAATAGCGATGAGCTCCGGTCGTCAGATTAGGGGTTAATAATTGAAGTTAGGGGTCGGCGATGTTAGGGAGGGCAGATTAGGGGTTAATACTATTTATGATAGGGTTAGTGAGGCGGATTAGGGGTTAATAACTTTATTATAGTAGCGCTCAGGTCCGCTCGGCAGATTAGGGGTTAATTATTGTAAGTAGCTGGCGGCGACGTTGTGGGGGGCAGGTTAGGGGTTAATAAATATAATATAGGGGTCGGCGGTGTTAGGGGCAGCAGATTAGGGGTACATAGGGATAATGTAAGTTGCGGCGGTTTACGGAGCGGAAGATTAGGGGTTAATAATATAATGCAGGGGTCAGCGATAGCAGGGGCGGCAGCTTAGGGGTTAATAAGTGTAAGGGTAGGGGTGTTTAGACTCGGGGTACATGTTAGAGTGTTAGATGCAGACGTAGGAAGTGTTTCCCCATAGGAAACAATGGGGCTGCGTTAGGAGCTGAACGCTGCTTTTTTGCAGGTGTTAGGTTTTTTTTCAGCTCAAACAGCCCCATTGTTTCCTATGGGAGAATCGTGCACGAGCACGTTTTTGAGGCTGGCCGCGTCCGTAAGCAACTCTGGTATCGAGAGTTGCATTTGCGGTAAAAATGCTCTACGCTCCTTTTTTGGAGCCTAACGCAGCATTTTTTTGAACTCTCGATACCAGTTAATTTTATGGTGCGGCCAGAAAAAAGCCAGCGGAGCGTTAACAGCCCATCTACCGCCAAACTCCAAATCTAGGCCTTAGTGAGAGGAGGGACGGTGTAGCTGCTGCTGATTTAATAGGGAAATTGATAGCTAGGCTAGTGTATTCATTGTCCACTACAGTCCTGAAGGACTCATCTGATCTCTGCTGTAAGGACAGCGCCCCAAAAAGCCCTTTTTAGGGCTGCTTTTTTTCCTGTGTAATCTAATTGCAGTTGCCTGCCTGCCAGCGTGTGTCAGGCTCACAGCGTATACTGTGCCCACTTGCCCAGTGCCACCACTCATATCTGGTGTAACAGTAGTGTAAATAATTAAAAAAAAAAATCTTTTTTGACTGTAAAACATCAGTCTGCTAGTGTAATTCTAATTGCAGTTGCCTGCTAGCATGTGTGCCAGGCCCACTTGCCCATTGCCACCACTCATATCTGGTGTAACAGTAGTGTAAATAATTAAAAAAAAAACTTTTTTGACTGTGAAACATCAGTCTGCTAGTGTAATCTAATTGCAGTTGCCTGCCAGCGTGTGTGCCAGGCCCACTTGCCCAGTGCCACCACTCATATCTGGTGTAACAGTAGTGTAAATAATTTTAAAAAAAAAACTTTTTTGACTGTAAAACATCTGTCTGCTAGTTTAATTCTAATTGCAGTTGCCTGCTAGCGTGTGTGCCAGGCCCACTTGCCCAGTGCCACCACTCATATCTGGTATAACAGTAGTGTAAATAATTTAAAAAAAAAAACTTTTTTGACTGTGAAACATCAGTCTGCTAGTGTAATCTAATTGCAGTTGCCTGCCTGCTAGCGTGTGTACCAGGCCCACTTGCCCAGTGCCACCACTCATATCTGGTGTAAAAGTAGTGTAAATAATTAAAAAAATAAAATTTGACTGTGAAACATCAGTCTGCTAGTGTTATCTAATTGCAGTTGCCTGCCTGCCAGCGTGTGTGCCAGACCCACTTGCCCAGTGCCACCACTCATATCTGGTGTAACAGTAGTGTAAATAATAAAAAATAAAAAAACCTTTTTGACTGTGAAACATCAGTCTGCTAGTGTAATCTAATTGCAGTTGCCTGCCTGCTAGCGTGTGTGCCAGGCACACTTGCCCAGTGCCACCACTCATATCTGGTGTAACAGTAGTGTAAATAATTAAAAAAAAAAACTTTTTTGACAGTGAAACATCAGTCTGCTAGTGTAATCTAATTGCAGTTGCCTGCCTGCCTGCCAGTGTGTGTGCCAGGCCCACTTGCCCAGTGCCACCACTCATATCTGGTGTAACAGTAGTTTAAATAATTAAAAAAAAAAAAAAAACTTTTTTGACTGTGAAACATCAGTCTGCTAGTGTAATCTAATTGCAGTTGCCTGCCTGCTAGCGTGTGTGCCAGGCACACTTGCCCAGTGCCACCACTCATATCTGGTGTAACAGTAGTGTAAATAATTAAAAAAAAAAAACTTTTTTGACAGTGAAACATCAGTCTGCTAGTGTAATCTAATTGCAGTTGCCTGCCTGCCAGTGTGTGTGCCAGGCCCACTAGCCCAGTGCCACCACTCATATCTGGTGTAACAGTAGTGTAAATAATTTAAAAAAAAAAACTTTTTTGACTGTGAAACATCAGTCTGCTAGTGTAATATAATTGCAGTTGCCTGCCTGCCAGTGTGTGTGCCAGGCCCACTTACCTAATGCCACCACTCATATCTGGTGTAACAGTAGTGTAAATAATTTTAAAAAAAAAACTTTTTTGAATGTGAAACATCAGTCTGCTAGTGTAATCTAATTGCAGTTGCCTGCCTGCCAGTGTGTGTGCCAGGCCCACTTGCCCAGTGCCACCACTCATATCTGGTGTAACAGTAATGTAAATAATTTAAAAAAAAAAAACTTTTTTGACTGTGAAACATCAGTCTGCTTGTGTAATCTAATTGCAGTTGCCTGCCTACCAGCGTGTGTGCCAGACTCACAGCGTATACTGTGCCCACTTGCCCAGTGGCACCACTCATATCTTGTTTAATAGTAGTGTAAGTGCACATTTAAAAAAATAAAAACTTTTTGGACTGTCAAACATCAGTCTGTTTTTTGTGTCAGGCTCACAGCGTATACTGTGCCCACTTGCCCAGAGCCACCACTCATATCTTCTTGTTTAACCCCTTAATGACAACTGACATACCAGGTACGTCATGCATTAACAAGCAGTTAATGACAATAGACGTACCTGGTACGTCAGTTGTCTAACAGAGTGCTGGAAGCGATTAAGATCGCTTCCAGCAGCTCTGAGGGTATTGCAGTGATGCCTCGATATGGAGGCATCCTGCAATACCCCTTTACAAGCCTCCAATGCAGAGAGAGCCACTCTGGGGGGGCGGCGGGCGGGCACGTGCACGGGGCAGGAGGGGGTGGGAACCGCTACACTACAGAAAAATAAAATAAAAAATTGGGGGAAAATTGCGGTCATTTTTATTTCTAAACAATCGAAGGGTTCTGGGAAGGGGGGAGGGAGGGGGGAAGCTACACTACAGAAAAGGGAAAACAAATATTCAAACTATTTTTTTTTTAATAAACTGGGTACTGGCAGACAGCTGCCAGTACCCAAGATGGAGCCCATTAAGCTAGAGGTGTAGGGTTAGAGAACTGTTTGATGGGGGATCTGTGAGGTTGGGGGCTAAGGGGGGATTCTACACAGCAGCATATGTAAAAATGCTATAAAAAAAAAAATAAAAAAAAATATACCTCTTATTTTAGTACTGGCAGACTTTCTGCCAGTACTTAAGATGGTGGGGACAATTGTGGGGTGGGGGAGGGAAGAGAGCTGTTTGGGAGGGATCAGGGGGTCTGATGTTTCAGGTGGGAGGCTGAGCTCTACACTAAAGCTAAAATTAACCCTGCAAGCTCCCTACAAGCTACCCAATTAACCCCTTTACTGCTAGCCATAATACACGTGTGATGGGCAGCGGCATTTAGCGGCCTTCTAATTATCAAAAAGCAACGCCAAAGCAATATAAGTCTGATATTTCTGAACAAAGGGGATCCCAGAGAAGCATTTACAACCATTTGTGCCATAATTGCACAAGGTGTTTGGAAATGATTTTAGTAAGAAACCTTTTTTTTTATTTGAACGTATTTGGCGGTGAAATAGTGGCATGAAATATACCAAAATGGGCCTAGATCAATATTTTGGATTGTTTACTACACTAAAGCTAAAATTACCCCAAAAAGCTCCCTACATGCTCCCAAATTAACCCCTTCACTGCTGGGCATAATACGCGTATGTGCGCAGTGGCATTTAGCGGCCTTCTAATTACCAAAAAGCAACGCCAAAGCCATATATGTCTGCTATTTCTGAACAAAGGGGATCCAAGAGAAGCATTTACAACCATTTCAGTGAGAAACCGAAAGTTTGTGAAAAAAATTGTAAAAAAGTGAACGATTTTTTGTATTTGATCGCATTTGGCGGTGAAATGGTGGCATGAAATATACCAAAATGGGCCTAGATCAATACTTTGGGATGTCTTCTAAAAAAAAATATACACATGTCAAGGGATATTCAGGGATTCCTGAAATATATCAGTGTCCCAATGTAACTAGCGCTAATTTTGAAAAAAAAGTGGTTTGGAAATAGCAAAGTGTTAGCAAAGTGTTACTTGTATGAATGGCCCTATAACTTGTAAAAAAAACAAAGAACATGTAAACATTGGGCATTTCTGAACTTAGGACAAAATTTAGAAACTATTTAGCATGGGTGTTTTTTGGTGGTTGCAGATGTGTAACAGATTTTGGGGCTAAAAGTTAGAAAAAGAGTTTTTTTTCCATTTTTTCCTCATATTTTATACTTTTTTTATAGTAAATTATAAGATATGATGAAAATAATGGTATCTTTAGAAAGTCCATTTAATGGCGAGAAAAACTGTATATAATATGTGTGGGTACAGTAAATGAGGAAGAGGAAAATTACAGCTAAACACAAACACCGCAAAAATGTAAAAATAGAAAATGGAAAAGTACTGTTGTCATTAAGTGGTTAATAGTAGTGTAAGTGTACATTTAAAAACAAAAAAAACTTTTTGGACTGTGAAACATCAGTCTGCTTTTTTGTGTCAGGCTCACAGCGTATACTGTGCCCACTTGCCCAGTGCCACCACTCATATCTTGTTTAATAGTAGTGTAAGTGTACATTTAAAAAAAAATGACAGGCAGAGGCAGGCCACCCCGCAGGTGCCGTCGTGGTCGTGGTGCTGTGATTCCCTTTCGCCATAGAATAATGCCCAGTGTTCAGAGGCCACGTACCATGAACTCAAAAAGTTCTGAGGAGGACATAGTTGACTTTTTAACACAGGACACCCAATCTTCTATAGCTTCCACTCCGAACCTTGATGCACCATCCTCCTCCAGCTTATCTTCGGGCACCTCTCAAGTTACCACTCGCCCGCCTGCCGCCACCACCAACACTAGCACCACAGCCGCTTCACTTGATCTGTCAGAGGAGTTTTTTACTGTTTTTTGTTGGAAGAAATGAGTGATGCGCATCCATCATTGATAGAGGATGTAGATAACAGTGATATGTCTCAGTCAGGCAGCATTATAGACATGGACGTACGGTGTGATGATGATGATGTTGTACCCGCTGCTGCTTCCTTTGTTGATTTGTCAGATACAAGTGAAGCGGTTGATGATGACGATGCGTCCGTGGATGTCATGTGGGTGCCCGCTGGAAGAGAAGAAGAACAGGGGGAAAGTTCAGATGGGGAGACAGAGAGGAGGGGGAGGAGACTAGTTGGAAGCAGGGGGAGGTCATCGCAAGGAGCTAGTGGCACAGTCAGACAGCTTGCATCGGCACCGGGGCAGCCAGACAGCATGCCAGTCAACGCATGCTGTTGCCACCACCAGAATGCCGTCATCGCAGAGCTCAGCAGTGTGGCATTTTTTTGTGTCTGCCTCTGACAACAGCGATGCCATTTGCAACCTGTGCCAAAAGAAACTGAGTCGTGGGAAGTCCAACACCCACCTAGGTACAACTGTTTTGCGAAGGCACATGATCGCACATCACAAATGCCTATGGTATCAACACATGAGTAGAAGCAGCACACAAACTCAAAGCCGCCATCCTCCTCCTGGTCCAGCATATTCAGCCACGTCAACCAGTGCTGTCCTCCTTGACCCTCTCAACCATCCGCCACTCTGTCTCTCTTCCGGAGCAGTTCCTGCTCATCTACCCACAGTCAGGTGTCTGTCAAGGACATGTTTGAGCGTAAGAAGCCAATGTCACAAAGTCACCCCCTTGCCCGGCGTCTGACAGCTGGCTTGTCTGAACTCTTAGCCCGCCAGCTTTTACCATACAAGCTGGTGGAGTCTGAGGTGTTCCAAAAATTTGTAGCTATTGGGACACCGCAGTGGAAGGTACCCGGCCGAAATTTCTTTTCACAAAAGGCAATCCCCAACCTGTACTCGATTGTGCAAAAGGAAGTAATGGTATGTCTGGCACACAGTGTTGGGGCAAGGGTCCATATGACCACTGATAGCTGGTCTGCAAAGCATGATCAGGGCAGGTATATCACCTACACTGTGCATTGGGTAAACCTGCTGATGGCTGCCAAGCATGGAATGCGTGGCTCTGCAGAGGAGGAGTTGGTGACACCGCCACGACTTGCAGGCAGGCCTGCTGCAACCTCCTCTACTCCTCCTACTCCATCCTCTTCCATAACCTCCTAAGCTAAGTCCTCTTCTGCTACTGCATCTTGCTCCACATCAACGGCACCCCCCCAGCTCCGCAGGTACTATTCCACATCCCGGATACAGCAGTGTCACGCCGTCTTGGGGTTGACTTGCCTGAAAGCAGAGAGTCACACCGGACCAGCACTCCTGTCCGCCCTGAACGCACATGTGGATCAGTGGCTGACTCCGCACCAACTAGAGATCTGCAAAGTGGTTTCTGACAACGGAGGTAATTTGGTGGCGGCATTGAAATTGGGCAAGTTGACACATGTGCCGTGCATGGCACATGTGTGTAATCTGATCGTACAACGCTTTGTGCATAAGTACCCAGGCTTACAGGATGTCCTGAAGCAGGCCAGGAAGGTGTGTGGCCATTTGAGGCATTCCTACACTGCCATGGCGCACTTTTCCGATATCCAGTGGCGAAACAACATGCCAGTGAGGCGCTTGATTTGCGACAGCCCGACACGTTGGAATTCAACACTCCTAATGTTCGACCGCCTGCTCCAACAAGAAAAAGCCGTTAACGAGTATTTGTATGACCGGGGTGCTAGGACAGCCTCTGCGGAGCTGGGAATTTTTTTGCCACGTTACTGGGCGCTCATGCGCAATGCCTGTAGGCTCATGCGTCCTTTTGAGGAGGTGACAAACCTAGTCAGTCGCACGGAAGGCACCATCAGTGACATCATACCATTTGTTTTCTTCCTGGAGCGTGCCCTGCGAAGAGTGCTGGATCAAGCCGTAGATGAGCATGAAGAGGAAGAGTTGTGGTCACCATCACCACCAGAAACAGCCTTATCAGCATCGCTTGCTGGACCTGCGGGAACGCTGGAAGAGGATTGTGAGGAAGAGGAGTCAGAGGAGGAATGTGGCTTTGAGGAGGAGGATGAAGACCAACCACAACAGGCATCCCAGGGTGCTCGTAGTCACCTATCTGGTACCCGTGGTGTTGTACGTGGCTGGGGGGAAGAAGATACCTTCAGTGAAATCACTGAGGACGAGGAACAGGACATGAGTAACTCGGCATCCAACCTTGTGCAAATGGGGTCTTTCATGCTGTCATGCCTGTTGAGGGACCCTCGTATAAAAAAGCTGAAGGAGAGCGACCTGTACTGGGTGTCCACGCTACTAGACCCCCGGTATAAGCATAAAGTGCCAGAAATGTTACTGAATTACAACAAGTCGGAAAGGATGCAGCATTTCCAAAATAAATTTAAAAAGTATGCTTTACACAGCGTATAAGGGTGATGTCACAGCACAATGTGAATCTAACAGGGGAAGAGCTGAAAGTAATCCTCCGACTCCCACGACCATGCCGGCAAGGACAGGATGCTTTACAGACGTGTTGTTGATGGAGGACATGCGGAGCTTTTTAACTCCTATGCATCGCCACAGCCCTTTGGGGTCCACCCTCAGAGAATGACTCGACCGACAGGTAGCAGACTACCTTGCCTTAACTGCAGATCTCAATACTCTGAGGAGCGATGAACCCCTTGACTACTGGGTGTGCAGGCTTGACCTGTGACCTGAGCTATCCCAATTTGCAATAGAACCTCTGGCCTGCTCCGCTTCAAGTGTCCTGTCAGAAAGGACCTTCAGTGCAGCAGGAGGTATTGTCACTGAGAAGAGAAGTTGCCTAGGTCAAAAAAGTCTAGATTACCTCACCTTTATTAAGATGAATGAGGGATGGATCCCGAAGGGACTGACATTGGGCGACACATTCGAGTAAAAAAGGCCTGATGAGATGAGCTGCCTTGGGCTAAAAATGGTCCACACGCTGCTGTATTTTATCTTCAAATGCCGGATGACTTGCGTGACTTATCCGCCACCAACTAGGGTTCAAGCCGCAATGTTTTAGGGCACTTTCTGCCTGGGAAACAAACATCAATTTTTCTGGCTGCTGCTACAGCAGCGGCTGCAACAATACCTAATTTTTCAGGCATGTGTACATGCCGAATTTTTCTGGCCTCTGGTGCTGCACTGTGGCTTAAAAAACAAAACCAAAAAAAGACACTTAACAGGGATTAAACTGATGGGAATAGTACTACTTAACAAACCACTCCTATCTGGTGGCACATTAGATTGCACGCACAGTGCCCCAAATTTGAAGTAGGAGGACCGACCAAGCATCTTTTTCCATCTCCCGGTTCCTAAAATCCATGCCATATACACATCCCCTGATAGGGGACACCGCAGTGAAAGGTACCCGGCTAAAATTTCTTTGCACAAAAGGCAATCCCCAACCTGTACTCGATTGTGCAAAAGGAAGTTAAATTACCATGGGTCCCAGACCGCACGTCTTGTAATTCTCTGTCTGGGAAATTATCTATCTATCAAATCTATCTATCTATCTATTGTATCTATCAAATGTATATTGCATCTATTGATCTATCTATCTATCTAATCTATGTATCTATCAAATCTATCTATCTCATGGCCGGACTGTTTTGTGACAGCCACTTGTGTTTCGGCCAAATGTCCATCGGACAAATGTCCGTCGGACAAATGGCCGTCGGCTAAATGTCCGGCCACGATTGCATTCGCAGTGCCCCAAATTTGAAGTAGGAGGACCAACCAAGCATCTTTTTCCATCTCCCGGTTCCTAAAATCCATGCCATATACACCTCCCCCGATAGGGGGAGTAACAGGTATTAAACTGATCAGAATAGTACTACTTAACACACCACTCATATCTGGTGGCACAGTAGATTGCACGCGCAGTGCCCCAAATTTGAAGTAGGAGGACCGACCAAGCATCTTTTTCCATCTCCCGGTTCCTAAAATCCATGCCATATACACGTCCCCTGGCGCCACAACTGCCTCTGGGAACCTTACCATGGGTCTCAGACCGCACGTCTTGTAATTCTCTGTCTGGGAAATTATCTATCTATCAAATCTATCTATCGTATCTATCAAATGTATATTGCATCTATTGATCTATATAATCTATGTATCTATCTATCAAATCTATCTATCTTGTGTCCGGACTGTTTTGTGACAGCCACTTGTGTTTCGGCCAAATGTCCATCGGCCAAATGTCCGTCGGCTAAAAGTCCGGCCACGATTGCATGCGCAGTGCCCCAAATTTGAAGTAGGAGGACCGACCAAGCATCTTTTTCCATCTCCCGGTTCCTAAAATCCATGCTATATACACATCCCCTGATAGGGGACACTGCAGTGGAAGGTACCCGGCCGAAATTTCTATGCACAAAAGGCAATCCCCAACCTGTACTCGATTGTGCAAAAGGAAGTAACCTTAACATGGGTCCCAGACCGCACGTCTTGTAATTCTCTGTCTGGGAAATTATCTATCTTTCAAATCCATCTATCTATCATATCTATCAAATGTATATTGCATCTATTGATCTATCTATCTAATCTATGTATCTATCTATCTATCAAATCTATCTATCTCGTGGCCGGACTGTTTTGTGACAGCCACTTGTGTTTTGGCCAAATGTCCGTCGGACAAATGTCCATCGGCTAAAAGTCCAGCCATGATTGCATGCACAGTGCCCCAAATTTGAAGTAGGAGCACCGACCAAGCATCTTTTTCCATCTCCCGGTTCCTAAAATCCATGCCATATACACCTCCCCCGATAGGGGGAGTAACAGGTATTAAACTGATCAGAATAGTACTACTTAACACACCACTCAAATCTGGTGGCACAGTAGATTGCACGCGCAGTGCCCCAAATTTGAAGTAGGAGGACCGACCAAGCATCTTTTTCCATCTCCCGGTTCCTAAAATCCATGCCATATACACGTCCCCTGGTGCCGCAACTGCCTCTGGGAACCTTACCATGGGTCCCAGACCGCACATCTTGTAATTCTCTGTCTGGGAATTTATATATCTATCAAATCTATCTATTTATCTATTAAATCTATCTAACTATCTATCGTATCTATCAAATGTATATTGCATCTATTGATCTATCTAATCTATATATCTATCTATCAAATCTATCTATCTCGTGGCCGGCCTGTTTTGTGACAGCCACTTGTGTTTCGGCCAAATGTCCGTCGGACAAATATCCGTCTGACAAATGGTCGTCAGCTAAAAGTCCGGCCACGATTGCACGCGCAGTGCCCCAAATTTGAAGTAGGAGGACCGACCAAGCATCTTTTTCCATCTCCCGGTTCCTAAAATCCATGCCATATACACCTCCCCCGATAGGGGGAGTAGCAGGTATTAAAATGATCAGAATAGTACTACTTAACACACCATTCATATCTGGTGGCACAGTAGATTGCACGCGCAGTGCCCCAAATTTGAAGTAGGAGGACCGACCAAGCATCTTTTTCCATCTCCCGGTTCCTAAAATCCATGCCATATACACGTCCCCTGGCGCCGCAACTGCATCTGAGAACCTTACCATGGGTCACAGACCACACGTCTTGTAATTCTCTGTCTGGGAAATTATATATCTATCAAATCTATCTATTTATCTATCAAATCTATCTATCGTATCTATCAAATGTATATTGCATCTATTGATCTATCTATCTAATCTATGTATCTATCTATCAAATCTATCTATCTCGTGGCCGGACTGTTTTGTGACAGCCACTTGTGTTTCGGCCAAATGTCCGTCGGACAAATGTCCATCGGCTAAAAGTCCAGCCACGATTGCACGCACAGTGCCCCAAATTTGAAGTAGGAGCACCGACCAAGCATCTTTTTCCATCTCCCGGTGCCTAAAATCCATGCCATATACACCTCCCCCGATAAGGGGAGTAACAGGTATTAAACTGATCAGAATAGTACTACTTAACACACCACTCATATCTGGTGGCACAGTAGATTGCACGCGCAGTGCCCCAAATTTGAAGTAGGAGGACCGACCAAGCATCTTTTTCCATCTCCCGGTTCCTAAAATCCATGCCATATACACGTCCCCTGGTGCCGCAACTGCCTCTGGGAACCTTACCATGGGTCCCAGACCGCACGTCTTGTAATTCTCTGTCTGGGAATTTATATATCTATCAAATCTATCTATTTATCTATCAAATCTATCTAACTATCTATCGTATCTATCAAATGTATATTGCATCTATTGATCTATCTAATCTATATATCTATCTATCAAATCTATCTATCTCGTGGCCGGACTGTTTTGTGACAGCCACTTGTGTTTCGGCCAAATGTCCGTCGGACAAATGTCCGTCTGACAAATGGTCATCGGCTAAAAGTCCGGCCACGATTGCACGCGCAGTGCCCCAAATTTGAAGTAGGAGGACCGACCAAGCATCTTTTTCCATCTCCCGGTTCCTAAAATCCATGCCATATACACCTCCCCCGATAGGGGGAGTAGCAGGTATTAAAATGATCAGAATAGTACTACTTAACACACCATTCTTAACACACCATTCACATCTGGTGGCACAGTAGATTGCACGCGCAGTGCCCCAAATTTGAAGTAGGAGGACCGACCAAGCATCTTTTTCCATCTCCCGGTTCCTAAAATCCATGCCATATACACGTCCCCTGGCGCCGCAACTGCATCTGGGAACCTTACCATGGGTCCCAGACCCCACGTTTTGTAATTCTCTGTCTGGGAAATTATATATCTATCAAATCTATCTATTTATCTATCAAATCTATCTATCGTATCTATCAAATGTATATTGCATCTATTGATCTATCTATCTATCTAATCTATGTATCTATCTATCAAATCTATCTATCTCGTGGCCGGACTGTTTTGTGACAGCCACTTGTGTTTCGGCCAAATGTCCGTCAGCCAAATGGCTGTCGGCTAAAAGTCCGGCAATGATTGCACGCGCAGTGCCCCAAATTTGAAGTAGGAGGACCGACCAAGCATCTTTTTCCATCTCCCGGTTCCTAAAATCCATGCCATATACACCTCCCCCAATAGGGGGAGTAACAGGTATTAAACTGATCAGAATAGTACTACTTAACACACCACTAATATCTGGTGGCACAGTAGATTGCACGCGCAGTGCCCCAAATTTGAAGTAGGAGGACCGACCAAGCATCTTTTTCCATCTCCCGGTTCCTAAAATCCATGCCATATACACGTCCCCTGGCGCTGCAACTGCCTCTGGGAAACTTACCATGGGTCCCAGACTGCACGTCTTGTAATTCTCTGTCTGGGAAATTATATATCTATCAAATCTATCTATTTATCTATCAAATCTATCTATCTATCGTATCTATCAAATGTATATTGCATCTATTGATCTATCTATCTAATCTATGTAGCTATGTATCTATCAAATCTATCTATCTCGTGGTTGTGCAAATGGACTGTTTGCGGTTGTTTGCGGTGCATTAAACGGGGAGTTTGGTCTGTCACTGTGAAGCGGGCGTAACCCTTACACTACCTGATCGATGCAACATCATACCTGATGTTTTAAAGCAAGTTATTCCAAACAATTTAAGAATGTTAGGTGATTTATGCCCTTTATGGATTAAAACCAGACTCTGCATCAACTATGTAATTTTCCGTGGGAGTTTTGCCATGGATCCCCCTCCGGCATGCCACAGTCCAGGTGTTAGTCCCCTTGAAACAACTTTTCCATCACTATTGTGGCCAGAAAGAGTACCTGTGGGTTTTAAAATTCGCCTGCCTATTGAAGTCAATGGCGGTTCGACCGGTTCGCCCGTTTGCGAACAGTTGCGGAAGTTCGAGTCCATCGTTCGCGAATGGAAATTTTTCAGTTCGCAACATCACTACTGATTGGTGGTTGCACATAATTGCCTCTTGTCATATATGCTGCTTGTCAATGGCTCACTAGCTCCCTGTAGTTTATTGCTGCTCATAAGCTTTCTCTTCAACAAAAGATATAAAGTAAATTCAATAATACAGGAAAAAAAGAAAGTTGTTAAAAATTATAAGCTCCATTTGAATCATGAATGTTTTAGTTATGTTTTAGTTATAAATTTGTCTCTTCAAAGAGAAATAAAAGAAAAATGGGGGGGGGTGGAGCTGGCTAACAAGGAGGTTAGATGTGTTTTCATGGAGCTCTTGCTGTCATAGTAATTATAGGAGATAATTTGGTGAATTCCACTAAAATATTAATCGCATTTACATTTTACCTTTCCAAAAATATTTTCAGTTAAGTTGCTACCTAGGTCCGGGATATTTTGCTGATAGTGAGTAGCAGTGAGACACTCCTTTATGAAGCAGCACTAACATTGAGAAGCACTACATAATTGCGATCAACAGGCAGAAATCCAACAGTTACATCTGGGCAAACTGAGATTTAGCACCACATATAAAAGTTTTTAATCAGAAGCAGCAACTAAATGAGGGCTGTGGATTGCCGAAGTGGCAAGAGTAGCCATTTTGAGAAGTTGCATCTCAACTATATGTAAATTCATACTGCAAGCTCTGTCTCAGAAAACTTGTAAGTGGTGCTTTAAGTCCTGCTCATCTTGTATATCATTAATGTAATACTCGTGGGATATTCCACTATCAGATCAAACTTGGCCAGTAGTCTTCTTATCCCGGGCGTCAAGTGGAATGATAGGAAATATCCCAGAGCAGAGAGAGAGTTTGTAAAATGAGGTAAGCATTACTCACAGCAGGCAGGGCAGTACTCAGTGGCAACAGAAAGGTAATCCAGCAGTATGGCAGTTCAGGGGTAAACCAATAGAATGGTCAGACAGGCAGAGTTCATCCCCAGTTAAGCAATACAGCAATGAAGAGGTTAAGGCAAGCCACATAGTCAAACAGGCAGAGTTCATCAACAGTTAAGCAATTCAGCAATGCAGAGTTTAAGGCAAGCAGCGTAGTCAAACAGGCAGAGTTCATCAACAGTTAACCAGTCCAGCAATTCAGGGGTTAAGGCAAGCAGAGTAGTTAGAACAGGCAGAGTTCAGCAACAGTGAATCAATCCAGCAGTTCAGCATACAGATATACAGCACCCAGGAGTACAAGAAGTAACACCTATATTTGGGCACAGGTGAGAGAGACTGAGGCCTTTACATAGGGAAGACAGGGTGGGCGGTGATGATGTCATCACCGTGCTGCAGTTACACTGCTGTATCCCTAGCAACAGGAGGAGTGCCTGTGTCCATGGCAACATGCAGAGCAGAGGAGCAGCGTGACAGAGCCCCCTTCTGAAAAAGTACCTCCGTGACCCTACATAGGCTTGGTGGGATGTGCAGCATGAAATCTGGAGACCAAAGATGGAGCATGCACATCACGGGCAGGAACTCAGGAACGATCTGCCATGGAGTATCTCTTCCAGTGTACGAGATACTGTAGTTGCCTGCACCTGTATCTGGAATCCAGGATCTTAGCAACCTCATTCTCAGGCTCACCATGAATCAGAAGCAGGGGAGGAGTTGGTCGGAGCTGAGTATATCTGTTCTTGATGTAAGGCTTGAGTAACGAGATGTGGAAGACAAGGTGTATGCGCAGGGTTCCGGGCAAGGCCACTTTGTAGGCAACAGGAGACAGTCTTTTAATGACCTTGTAGGGGCTGATAAACCTAGGCCCTAATTTGTGACTGGGTTTGACATAGACAAATATGTCGAGTAGAGACCTAAACATGGTCACCTAACGAAAAGGCATGAACAGAAGCTCTTCGATGATCAGCAAACCTCTTGTATCTGGAGACAGCTGAACGTAACTGAGAGCGAATACATTGCCAATGAGTAGTGAGGTTAGTAACGTGTCGGTCTGCAGGAGGAAACCCTGTGGACAGAGCAGAAAGAGGAAAGACACAAGGTTGGTTACCTGCTGCGGCTTGAAATGGAGAACATCGTAGAGCAGAGTGTCAATAAGTGTTCTTTGCCAGCTCAGCTAGGGGCAAAAACTTCTGAGATAGGCTTTGAGATCTTGATTCACTCTCTGTCAGCCCATTAGTCTGAGGATAGTAGCCGGACGACAAGGAAACAGTGGTTCCAATCAGCTTGCAAAATGCTCTCCAAAAGGCAGAGATGAATTGTGGTCCTCTGTCGGAAACAATATTCACGGAATGCCATGAAGTCGTACTACATGCAACAGAAAAAGAGACGATAACTCTTGGGCAGATGACAGTTTCTCTAAGGGTACAAAATGAGCCAGTCTGGAAAATCGATCTACCACAACCCAGATAACCGTATGATGGTCAAAAGAGGGAGGTCCACAATAAAATCCATTGTTATGTGTGTACAAATTTGTTTGGAAATGGACAATGGTTGGAGTAAGCCAGGAGGCAAGGATCGAGGAGTCTTATTGGCAGCACAAGTCGTGCAGGCTTTCACATAATCCTGAGCGTCGGTCTTCATGGTAGGCCACCATACATGCTTGGAAAGTAGCTTAAAAGTTCTTGTTAAACCAGGATGTCCTAAAAGTTTACTATCATGAGCCCAAGATAGCACAGGGGTGCGTAGGTTCAGAGGTAAAAAGAAGATATCAGGAGCTGCAGGGGCTACAGGAGGCTTTCTAGACTGGGCACATTGCAGTCTTTGAAGAAGAGAGGTGTTAAGTTGAGCAACCACACAGGAGGGGGGTATGATGTGTTCAATAGAAGCGTCAGATAAATCACTTGGCTGAGGAAGTCTCAAGGTACATCATATTCTTGTGGTCAGTGATAATCTGAATGGTATTGGCGGTACCCTCTAGCCAATGATGCCATTCAGTCAGAGCCATCTTAATAGCTAAGTGTTCATGATTACCCATGTCATAGTCCTTCTCTGCAGGAGTAAAGCGGTTGGAGAAAAGGGCTACAGGGTGCAACTTGGAGGATAAAAGATCCCTTTGGGTTAGGACTGCTCCAGCTCCAATCTCAGAGGCGTCAACCTCTAAAGTGAACTGCAGGTCAGGATCAGGATGGCGAAGCACAAGAGTAGAACAAAAAGCCTTTTTCAGGTGAGAGAAGGCATCCATGGCTTTGGGAGGCCAGTTTTTGCAGTCTCTGTTTCATTTAGTTAACTCAGTGAGGGGAGCAACTATTTGGGAGAAGTTTTATATAAACGTGCGGTAATAATTAGAGAACCCCAATAATCTCTGTAGTTCCTTTAATTAGGTGGTTTGAGGCCATTCCAGGACTGTGGTGAGCTTAGAAGGATCCATGGCAAAACCCTCCTTCAAGATAACATAGCCAAGGAACTGGATCTGAACTTGGTGAAATTCACATTTCTCCAGTTTGGCTATCAGGGAATTGTCTCTGAGGCAAAGAAGTACCTGTCACATGTTCATGATGCTCCTCAAGGGTGGAGGAGAAAATAAGGATGTCATCCAGATAGACAATGACAGTGTGATTGAGGCGGTCATGGAAGACATTGTTGACAAATGCCTGGAAGACAGCAGGGGCATTACACAGCCCAAAATGCATTACAAGATATTCGTAATGCCCTGATCTTGTGTTGAAGGCAGTCTTCCATTCATGCCCTGGGAATATACAAACAAGATTATATGTAGAACCAATTTAGTGAATTAGCGAGCATTTTGGAGCGAATCATAATGTTCAGTGATTAAAGGAATAGGATAGTGATTATTGATAGTGATGTTATTAAGGGCTCTGTAGTCGATACAGGGTCTGAGCCCACCATCCTTCTTACTGACAAAAAAGAAGCCAGCCCTGGCAGGAGAAGAGGAAGGGCAAATAAAATCTTTAGCTAGGTTCTCTTGAATATACTTCTTTATGGCCTTGGTTTTAGCTTTGATGAGTGGATAAGTCCTCCCTTTAGGAAGTGGGGTTCCAGGAAAGAGGTCAATCTTGCAGTCGTAAGGACGGTGGGGTGGCAGCACATCAGCTGCTTTCTTTTAAAACACATCAGTGTGTAAGACAGTGTTTTTTCTGCAGAAGAAGTAACCCTGCCTGAATCATGAAACAGTGATCCAAAAAATTTCCAGCGGCCCCTGAATCAATAAAGGCCTGAGTGTGGACAGAATTCTGAAGAAAGGAGAGGGTAACAGGTACCAGGATTCGAGAAGATTGAGGGTATTTAGTAGTGACCACGCTTAGAGTTACCCCAATATTATTCTCTAAGCATTGGCTTATCCCAGCAGGATATCACAGTTCTTTAGCTGGTGTGAGTTAGAACCACAGTAGAAACAGTCTCAATCTCCTTCTCAGTATTTCAGATTCTGTTGGTTTAAGGGAGGAGAGATCCTTGGGTTCCTCTACTGAGGTAACTGGAGGTGCTGAAGGGATAGAGGATGGTCTAGAGATTGGACGATTAGGAGAACGGGAAGCAAGGATTCTACGAGTTCTGTCTCTCTCAGCTTGTCTCTCCAGAAAGCGAGAGTCCAGAGAAATACAAAGTGCTATGAATTCATCCAGGGAAGTAGGGACATCATAATAGGTAAGCTCGTCCTTGATGCGTTCATGCAAACCTCTCCTAAAGGCGGCCTTGAGAGCACTGCCATCCCAACTGGTCTCGAGTCCCAAAGTGCGGAACTCGATAGCGTATTGTGCCACAGTTCTATTACTCTGGCGGAGATCCAAGAGTGAGTACTGTGCAGCAGCAGCATGGCTGGAGGTCCCGAATACAGAAGATAATGCAGAAGTGAAGGCATCAGCATCATTCAGGAGTTGAGCACTCTGTTCCAGAAGAGGAGAGACCCAGGCTAGGGCCTTGTCTTTCAGTATGGAAATAATAAAAGTGACCTTTGACTGATGAGACTGGAAGGTATGAGGGTCATTGTGAAAGTGCAGCCTGCACTGGTTCAGGAAACCCCTACAGTCAGTAGTACCATCATACTTGTCCGGCAATGGTATCTGGGGTATACTTCCAGAAGCAGGGGAAGGAGCTGCGGCACTGGCTGTGTAACAACAGGAGCAGCGTTCTTTTCAGCAACCAGTGAGTAGAGCAAAGCGGTTATAGCCTGTAGTTTTGGATCCACATTGTGCGGTATATGTTCCCAGCGACAGACACTGATGAGTAACTGCATTTGCTACCTCATTTGGGTCCATGGCCCAAGTATAATGTAATGCTCATGGGATATTCCACTATCAGACCAAACTTGGCCAGTAGTCTTCTTATCCAGTCAAATGTAGTGATAGGAAATATCCCAAAGCAGAGAGAGAGTATGTAAAATGAGGTAAGCAATACTCACAGCAGGCAAGGCAGTACTCAGCAGCAACAGGATGGTAATCCAGCAGTATGGCAGTTCAGGGGTAAACTAATAGAAGGACCGGGAATAGGCAGGAGTCAGCAACAAAGGATATCCAGCAGTACAACAGTTCAGGGGAAACCAATAGAATGGTCAGGCAGAGTTCATCAACAGTTAAGCAATTCAGCAATGCAGAGTTTAAGGCAAGCAGTGTAGTTTAAGGCAAGCAGTGTATTCAAACAGCACCCAGGAGCACAAGAAGTAACACCCATGCTTGGGCACAGGTTAGAGAGACTGATGCCTTTACATAGGGAAGACAGGGCAGGTGGTGATGATGTCATCACCATGCTGCAGTAACACTGCCATATCCCTAGCAGCAGGAGGAGTCTTTTAGACTGTCTTCAAAGAGATTTCCCCACAAGCACCATTATATACCCTGAAGGTTACACAAAATGAGCCTTGTCCAGTCTGTGTGTGTAATAGAGTCCCAAGATAGGTGGAAGAATTAAGTTTTACAACTGTTAACAGTTCATTTTGAGACACTTGAACAGAGGCTATGTAGAGTCTTAAAAGTGGCAAGGCAAAGTGTAAGAAGTGCTTCGATCCTACATAGTAAGGGGGAATCTCAAGATCTCTTTGCTTAGAAGGACATTGACTCAGAAGTGTTTGAGTAAGGGTCTGTTCCCTGTGAATTGCCTGTAGAGGAAGAAGTACATACTTCTAGAAAAAATTGGAAAGGAGGATCTGTCTAATGCCCCACGTGGAGTGTGGAGAAACCCTGTTACAACTTTTCCAAATGACTATTGTAGAGGAGAACTTAGTTACATGGACACTCTAAGAGACAAAAGGTAGTTCAGAGTTTGTTGTTTTTTTTCTCAGTGACCTATCATCTTCTAAAAGTAAATGCAACTGTGAGAGTGCAATCGCATTTAACTTGCGTCGAGATAACGTGACACGCGAGTAAAAAAGTGGCCAAAAACACATAAAAAATACATGTAACAGTATTGTTACATTCATATTAAAGGGATATAAAACCCTTTTTTTTTTTTGTTTCAAGAATCATTTAGCCACCAATCAGAATGGATACTACCCAGGTCCTGAACCAAAAATTGACCAGCTCTTAAGATACCAAAGGGCATATTTATCAAAGTGTCAACTG
This sequence comes from Bombina bombina, assembly GCF_027579735.1. Taxonomy (NCBI): domain Eukaryota; kingdom Metazoa; phylum Chordata; class Amphibia; order Anura; family Bombinatoridae; genus Bombina; species Bombina bombina. The sequence goes on along the minus strand of NC_069500.1, from coordinate 263,051,587 downwards.
AAAATACGCTTGAATTCTGCGTCATATTTGACGCAGATTGATCTGCTGTAATTATCAAAGAGTCAAGATCGTCAAATGTTGAAATTCGTGATGTAATATACGTTCCCACAATCTCAATTTGACGCAGATCGATGCTTGCTTCAAAGTCACATTCGACTCTGTGACAGACCCTTCGGTCAGAACTAAAAGAATTGACCGTGTTCAGCTTTGAGAAGCTGTTTTCTAAAAGACAGGTTTGCTGGCCTCAGCTATTGTGGGCTATAATTACGTTTAAGTGATAAACATTCCCATTGTTTAATCACCTCCAGAGAGCAGACGCCTAGTTATCAGAAAAGCCAAGTGTCTTGTGTTTAAATTGTTATCTGCTTAAGTATTGCAATCCTATTGTGGCCTGTCAAAGGGCGTTGTCTCTCTACAGTATGTAATGTACAACATTCTTTCAACCCCCCATCTGGGGTTAGACCTGCATATATACTGGGCATATGGCCCTTAATAAAGTCATTCTGTTTTAAACCTGAAAACTGGCTGGGTTGTGAGTTGCTGATCCCATATTCAGGACTTTTTTCCCTGGTGTTAACCCTTGGTATCTTGTTGGTACCGTTACAGACTCTATTTGACAATTTTCCCAATTTATCAAACATTTAATAGGTACGCTCGCGTCTATTCCGATGCTGCGTACCTAGTTTTAAATCCGCCACCCTTGAGGCCGCGGATGCCATAGAAATCAATGGTAGTCTGAAAACAGAAAGCTTATGTTCGATGCTGCAAGACAATGAAGTATATTACATAATAAAAGTAAATCAGAAACTCTATTACAATTGTATACCATTTTTAAATCAAACAATATTATTGCTCCACATGTGGTGCACTAGTAGATATAGGGGAAAAAATGAAAAATACATTAATACTTATAGATTATTCTACAAATTTGTCTCTCATTACAAAGCAAAGGGACAATATTATTTCTCCAAATTTGTTGAAAAGTTTTGCCCCAAAATGGCAGGGTGGTTCCGTCACCACAATAGACTGCCCTTCCGAAAATGGCAGGGTGGTTCGGTGGTTCGGTGGTTCCGTCACCTTCTGGGCAGGCTTTCCCACTAGTAGTTAAATAAAGGGACATGATTGATACTCAAATTTTGTAGCACTTGAAAGTGATGCAGCATATCTATAAAAAGCTGACTAGAAAAATTCAAGTGAAATTCTCTTTGTAAAGGGACTTTAAGCAGCCAATTGGGGTGCTAGCCCTTGGATTTGCAAGTGAGCGTGCATCTGGCATGTGCAGGCACATTCATTCTATTTTCCTCTTCAGTTTATGGAAGTTTAATATAAAATCTCAAAAGATTTCAGTAAAAATCTCTTGAGATCACAATAATGCAAAGTGTAACATCAGCACTGATTAAGATGATTGCTTGTTCTTTCACCACCCTGTCATTTTTGAGATCAACCTGTATGCAGCTTACGCTGCATCCAGGTGGATTCCGAAAAAGGCAGGGTGGTGAAAGAATCCATCCAGGTGGATTCTTTCACCACCCCTTTTGCTCTGTCTCCCCTCTCTCTTTTGCTCTCTCCTCGCCCTCTCTTTTGCTCTCTCTCCCCCCCTCTTTTGCGCTCTCTCCCCCTCTTTTGCACTCTCTCCCCCCTCTTTTGCTCACTCTCTCCCCCCTCTTTTGCTCTCTCTTCCCCTTCTCTTTTTCTCTCTCTTCCCCCTCTCTTTTGCTCTCTCCCCCCTCTCTTTTGCTCTCTCTCTCCCGCTCTGTTGCTCTCTCTCTCCCCGTCTCTTTTGCACTATCTCCCCCTCTCTTTTGTGCTCTCTCTCTCCCCTCTCTTTTGCTCTCTCTCCGCCATCTCTTTTGCTCTCTCTGCCTCTCTGCCTCCTCTCTTTTGCTCTCTCTCCCCCCTCTCTTTTGCTCTCTCTCTCCACCCTCTCTTTTGCTCTCTCTCTCCCCCTCTCTTTTGCTCTCTCTCTCCACCCTCTCTTTTGCTCTCTCTCCCCCTCTCTTGCGCTCTCTCTCCCCCCTCTTTTGCTCTCTCTCCCCCCTCTTTTGCTCTCCCTCTCACCCCTCTCTTGCTCACTCTTCCCCCTCTATTTTGCACTCTCTCCCCCCCTCTCTTTTGCTCTCTCCCCCCTCTCTCTCCCCCTCTGTTATGCGCTCTCCCCCCTCCCGCCCAGAAAATTGTTGTAATTACAAATGTTTAGGCATTCTCATGTTTATGTCTTTTGTTTGTATTGGTATGAAACAAAAAAAGTGGAGAAAAAAAGCCTAATTTGACACTTTCCACTCAAAACTCCAAAAATGGACAGGACAAAATTATTGGCACCTTCTCAAAATTGTAAGAAATAATTGCATTCCAAGTTTGTGATGCTTAAACAGTTGTAATTGCAACTATTTTCTGGGCAAAGTGGTGCATTATCTGACAGAAATGCAGGGGTGCCAATATTTTTGGCCATGACTGTGTGTGTGTTTATACATGTGTATATATGTGTATATATGTGTTATATGTGTAAATATACACGTATTTAGACATACATACACACATACTTAGACATAAAAGCCCTTTCCAGTCATATACCATATCCCTTTTAACCCTTATAAAATATTTTTATTAATATTTAATTGATTTTTTTATTAAATGGTGTATATATGAGTGCAATAGTTTATTTACATGTGTTTTTGATGTAAGAACATGATTGTAACCCTTACAGTTTACACTAGTAAACGTGAGTACAACCTTTTACTTTCAACTTGTAATATACCTTAGTTAGGGAGGTCACAATATTGTTTATCCCATCCAGTGCTAACATTAGTGCTCCAACCAGCATCATGGAATTCCCAAAAAAGACTAATTGCTCCCTTCCAGTGCTTACATGAGGAACAAGCAACATTTCTCTTCCTTTGCATCTAGGTACCCTGGTATTATTTTGCATATGTAAATAACCCACATAGCAATGTCATTTAACCGTATAGCATCTTTGTTCGTATTTTAAAACAAACTATACAATGAACCTTATGTTAAAATATGATTTGTTTTGTGTTGAATCCAGTAAGCTATTTTTCCTCATCTCTAATTCAAAGTGACACTCTAAACACAAGTCTACTTACATGTGTCTCTGGTGCATTGCCGTCTCATTTGTTCTCAGTATAATGTAATAAAACAAAAACCAATCTGCATTAAACTTTTCTTATCAGATAAAATGTTTTGTTCATTCCATAGTTCCAAAGGTGATAATAACAAACTGTTTGCCTGAATTCAATTTTAGGGGAAGGTTGAAATTTATGGCCTGGACATCTTAAAGCTTTCTAATTAAACAGAAAAAAAAAAACAGTTATTTGTTTCCCCAAGGACAAGCTAAGTGATTACAATGTTTCAAGAAGAAGTAGTTCACTGTTCCCTTTTAATTAAAAAAGATTTTACTCTGTGCTCATAGTGTTATTCATTAAATATAAATTAATATGTAAGACTGAAGACAAATGATCTTTCACTTGTTTTTGCAAAAGAACCATTACATCTGGAATAAAGTGTTGGGAAAAAAACTTTTTTTTTCTCAGTGCTTCCCTTTGAGGAGAAAATGTTCTCTACGTCTAGAATTTGAATATTTATGGTTTGTATCTATAAATATGCCAGGAACAGCGTACCATAATTTACGCTTTCTTTGAAATGTGAGAACATTTTGAGGTTTATGAATATGAAACATTTTTTTGTAAATTGTTGTAGATTTATAAAATCACTAATATTTTGTATTTAGGCCCCATTCCAATCTGTGAGGGTTGTATGCATGTTCAGGTGGTTTTTGGCTAATTTGTCTATGCTATTACAATCCATTTGGATTACGGCTATTTGTATTTGTAAAAGCAAGCAGTGAAAAAGCTAGATAAACACAGAAACAATCATAAGAAACAGACTTTTGAAGGGTTTTTAATGGGGTCCTAGATGAAAGTAAAATATACATGGCCAAAGTTAAAGTAATACTTTTCTGCTATTTGATTCAGCACTGAACATGATTGACAGATGCATTTGAGTTTATATTTTTTTATATCTAATTACCCAATAATATACATTTTGACAAGTGCACTGGGCCATAATCAGATCTCACTGGGGCCAAGGATAAAGTCAACAGCACTCTTTCCAAAGCACAGTGAGACTGAGCTAATGTAGAGCTGTATGTATTTTATATAGTTTTACATACAAATAACACACCAGAGGGTGCTACAGCAGAGTGCTATTGAGCGTGGGAAATGTCATTACAAGGAGTAAAGCATTAGCATTTGAGAGGATTTCTGAGTGTGCACTAAACCACTATGCACAGTGTGAGACAGACTTGGCACTTCAGTTTGTACAGTGTGTGCATGAGTCAGACGGCAGATGACTTTCATTTGCAGAGGAGATAGGACTTACTTAGTAAATGTTTTTTTATTTCTTTCTGCAATTTCAAATTGTAACTTTAGTGTGGTAGTTGTATGGTGGGGCCAGGGGTCCATAACAACATATTTTGTTTAGCAATATGCAGCAGTGTATTCATAATTATTTGACAATGCTGTAGAAATTCTATATTTAAAACCATGCAGAAATGTTTCCTCCTCAATACACAAATGGTAGGTGCCCTTTTGGCAGATATGATATTTTTATTTATATATATATTTGTCAGGCAAGTCAGAATTTCTAAGAAGATAAAAATTTTACTTTGGTTAGGACCGCAGCTGCTGAGATTTAAATATGTGGTAATGTTGCTGAGGAGTGTGAGGTAAGCAAATAAACTACCTAGAGGGTAGTGTGCTGGCCTCATGTAACTATTCAGCAGTTTAATGAGAAGGTTTAAGAAAAGGAAGCACTCTATTGTTGCCACCTGTGATATCTTAAACACTAAAACCTGCAGCAGAGCTCTTGTAAATCTGGATGTTAGTAATAAACTGTTTTAGTAAGGAAATCAAAACAATATGCTAAGCTGAATTGCATAAAACAAATTAAGTAGAAAACTATACAGAGGTACAGAGTTAAACTCGACATACAAACTGCAAATAATATGTAAGAACTTTGACAGCATAAGTATTTAGCAAGCTTTATACCTTTGAGAGAAGTGAAACCTTTCAGGCTGAACCGGTGTGGTTTGTAGGCAGAGAGGGTCTTGAGCGTGGAGTGCCGCGGTGCAGGCTGTTTGATGAATTGAGGGTAGCTCCGTGATGCTGGCGTGTGACGTCACCGCGGAATGATCCGTTGAGAGGCAGCTACTGAGAGCCGAGTCCGGATAGCGTTAACAGAGGAGATTCGAGATAGAGTTACTACAAGGTATGTAGTATAGCGGTAGTTTGGCAAAACAAACAGATAGAAAGTGACAGAGAACAAAGTCACAGTATGTCACTTTCAGAGAGAGTTCCGGTGTCCAGTAAAAAGCACAGGGGATATCAGTAGCTCAGTAGGACTTAACCTAATTCAATACCAAGCAAAGTAGTGAGGGTTGATGGGACATTTATATGAATGAGTGGAAAAAGTAATTGAAATTTAAAGGTATAGCATGGAATGTGCAAAGCAAAAAATGAAAATGGCAGGAAACAAGGTAATAACGTGACAGGACCCCCCCCCCCCCCTCAAGGAGCAACCCCGGTGCTCAGGGTCTTGGACGGTCCGGGTTCCGACGATGAAACAGGGCAATCTAGATAAAGCATCAGCCTTATGGTTTCTATTTGCAGGACGGTACACGATTTGAAAATTGAACCTAGAAAAGAAAAGGCTCCATCTAACCTGTCTAGAGGATAGATTTTTTGTTGTTTTAAGGTACTGAAGGTTTCAATGATCTGTATAAATAACCGTTGGAACGGTGGTGCCCTCAAGTAGGTGTCGCCAGTGCTCAAGTGCCATCTTGATTGCCAGCAATTCTTTATCGCCGATGGGATAATTTTGTTCCGAGGCAGATAAACCGTGGGAGTAGAAAGCGACTGGATGTAACGGTTTATCGATACCTTGGCGTTGTGAAAGAACTGCGCCTACCGCAACATCTGAAGCATCTACCTCCAGAGTGTAAGGTAGGTTGGGGTTTGGAAACCTTAGAATAGGTGCAGTGGTGAATCTCATTTTAAGATGGTTAAAAACCTTCTGGGTTGTTTCATCCCAACGAAAAACAGTAGTAGTTTTCGTGAGATTAGTTAGTGGTTTGGTTATGCTTGAAAAATTCTTTATAAATTTGCGATAGAAGTTCGCAAAGCCAAGAAAACTCTGAACCTCTTTTCTAGACTTGGGAGTAGGCCAATCTACAATCGCCCTGATTTTTGCATCTTCCATACGGATGCCAGTTGAATTTATTTCATACCCTAGGAAAGTAATGTTTTGGGAATTGAAAATGCACTTTTCAGCTTTAGCATATAAGAAGTTACTGCGTAACCTAGAAAGGACCTGTCTAACATGTAGAGTATGTTCAGCCAAATTTCTGGAATAAATCAATATGTCATCCAAATAAATGACAAGAAAAACATCAAGGAAATCCCGAAAAAGGTCATTGATTAGGTGTTGAAAAGTGGCAGGGGCGTTGCACAGGTCAAAAGGCATGACGGTGTATTCATATAGTCCGTACCTTGTACGAAACGCCGTCAGCCACTCATCGCCACTTCTAACACGGATAAGATTATATGCTCCCCTAAGATCCAATTTAGTAAAATAATTTGCCCCTTCCAACCTTTCTATCAATTCCGGAATTAGTGGTAGAGGGTACCTGTTCTTTATTGTGACTTTGTTTAACTGCCTGTAATCCACAATAGGCCGTACGGAGCCGTCCTTATTCTTAACAAAGAAAATGCCGGCTCCTGCTGGCGAAGTGGATGGGCGTATAAAGCCTTTTCTTAGGTTATCTTCTAGATAATCCTTTAAGTGGGCGAGTTCAGGTTTGGAAAGGGGAAATATGTGCCCATATGGAATTTGTGCACCCGGTATGAGGTCGATAGGGCAGTCATATTTCCTATGGGGAGGTAAATTTTTGGATTCAGTCTTACTAAAAACATCAGCAAAATCTTTGTACTCATCAGGTAAGTGTAAATCTGGTTTTGATAAGACTGTGTGCATGATGTTTACTGGAAAACAAGTAGTGGTACAAAACTTTGAATTGAATGAGAGAGAAAGTGTGTTCCAGGAAATACATGGGTTATGTAACATTAACCAATTTAATCCCAGGATAACTGGGGACACAGGAGATGAAATAACATCAAATGTAAGATATTCAGTATGATGTTCTTGGGTAGTAACTAGGAGAGGTATAGTTTGGTACTGAACAGGACCGGATGAAATAGGTCTACCGTCAATACCTCTCAATAAAACAGGAGATTTCTTTTGCATGAGTGGGATTTTATTTACATGTGTAAATTCCTTATCTACATAACAGGCAGTAGCTCCTGAATCAATAATTGCGGGAACCTGGAGGCGGTGGAGATCCCACTGAAAAGAAAGGGAGAGTTTACAGTAGGGGTTTCTTAAATCAATAGTGTTGCAACAAGTTAAAGGGTTATGGGACTCACCCTTACTAGTTTTCAGAAGAGATGGACATTCCTTTACGGAGTGTTCGTCCGAGGCACAATAAAGGCATAGATTATTCTCTCTTCTCCTGGTCTTTTCCTGAGCAGTCAGGGGCCCCTTAAGGAAGCCAATCTCCATAGGCTCAGCTTGATGTTTACTAGTGGAGGGTGTAGTAGTAGTGTGTCTCTTTGTATAAGCCTCTGGGTAAGATCTTTCATTTTGCCTCTCTCTTAAACGTCTGTCTATAGTAATGCAGAGGTTCATTAAACCCTCTAAGGTTGTGGGAAGCTCAGTTCGGGACAACTCATCCTTAACCGCGTCTGAGAGACCCAGACGAAACTGATTCCTTAAGGATAAGTTGTTCCACTCTGAATCCTTTGCCCACCTCTTGAAGTCTGTAATATAATCTTCTACCAACCTTTTTTTTTGTTTTAGAGCCCTAAGAGCTGTTTCTGCAGTCTGTTGTTTGAATGGGTCTTCGTATAACTGACCCATGGCAGTGAAAAAATTTTCCAAGGAGTTTAGAATAGTCTCATTGGATTAAAAAAAAGTGTTTGCCCAGCTACGTGGTTCCCCCCTAAGAAATGAAATAGTGGTCAAAACTCTAATCCTATCATTAGGATAAGACTGTGGTTTGAGCGTGAAGAGAAGCAGGCAAGCATTTTTAAAGTCCCTGTAGTGTGCCCTATCACCATAAAACTTTTCAGGCAAACTAACTTGAGGTTCTGGTGTATGTAGCTTGGTTTCTAAGTAATCTTTTATGTAAGCTTTTAAGGCAACATTTTCAGCTTTGAGTGTATTGAGACCGTCAGTGAGCAAATCAACTCTGTTGCTGAGAGTCTGTATTAGTGCAGTTATCTCAGCTGGGTCCATGTTAAGGAAGGCTTGGTATTCTGTCAGGCAAGTCAGAATTTCTAAGAAGATAAAAATTTTACTTTGGTTAGGACCGCAGCTGCTGAGATTTAAATATGTGGTAATGTTGCTGAGGAGTGTGAGGTAAGCAAATAAACTACCTAGAGGGTAGTGTGCTGGCCTCATGTAACTATTCAGCAGTTTAATGAGAAGGTTTAAGAAAAGGAAGCACTCTATTGTTGCCACCTGTGATATCTTAAACACTAAAACCTGCAGCAGAGCTCTTGTAAATCTGGATGTTAGTAATAAACTGTTTTAGTAAGGAAATCAAAACAATATGCTAAGATGAATTGCATAAAACAAATTAAGTAGAAAACTAGACAGAGGTACAGAGTTAAACTCGACATACAAACTGCAAATAATATGTAAGAACTTTGACAGCATAAGTATTTAGCAAGCTTTATACCTTTGAGAGAAGTGAAACCTTTCAGGCTGAACCGGTGTGGTTTGTAGGCAGAGAGGGTCTTGAGCGTGGAGTGCCGCGGTGCAGGCTGTTTGCTGAATTGAGGGTAGCTCCGTGAAGCTGGCATGTGACGTCACCGCGGAATGATCCGTTGAGAGGCAGCTACTGAGAGCCGAGTCCGGATAGCGTTAACAGAGGAGATTTGAGATAGAGTTACTACAAGGTATGTAGTATAGCGGTAGTTTGGCAAAACAAACAGATAGAAAGTGACAGAGAACAAAGTCACAGTATGTCACTTTCAGAGAGAGTTCCGGTGTCCAGTAAAAAGCACAGGGGATATCAGTAGTTCAGTAGGACTTAACCTAATTCAATACCAAGCAAAGTAGTGAGGGTTGATGGGACATTTATATGAATGAGTGGAAAAAGTAATTGAAATTTAAAGGTATAGCATGGAATGTGCAAAGCAAAAAATGAAAATGGCAGGAAACAAGGTAATAACGTGACAATATTAATTACATTCCTGTTTACTGCCCCTTTATCCAAGGACTTTCCAGATGCTAGGAGGCATTTTATCCATAAGTACAGCTGACAGATGGGAACATTTGTACATTTGTACACCAGATTTGAAGTGGTGCTCTTTGTTGGGGAAAATGGGGGGGGGGACAAACAAACAAATGTCAACCTTTCAAAAGTGCTTTTCTTCATCTACCCATTCTGACAGATCAGTAATGTACAATTTTGAATTCACAGAAGTATTTTTGTTTGCACATTTACAAATATGATTCTTTAAAAGTGATCTCTTAATGTCTGCTATTTTTTTTTGATAATGCATATCAGACACTGTTGATGTTCACTCCATTCAGTGTTTCTGTGGGTGTCTGTGTTTATGTCTTTGTGCTTTTGTTGGTGTCTCTATGAGTGTGTATGTATTTTTTTCTGTGGGTCTCTCTGTGAGGGTGTGTGTATGTCTTTGTGCATTTTCCTTGGATGTCTCAGTGAGGGTGTGTGCATTTTCTGTGGGTGTCTGTGAGATTGTGTGTGTGTGTATGTATGTCTTTGTGTATTTTCTGTGGATGCCTTTGTGAGGGTGGGTGTGTATGTCTGCTATTTTTTTATCATGCATGTCAGACACTGTTAATGTTCACTCCATTCAGTGTTTCTGTGGGTGCCTGTGTTTATGTCTTTGTGCTTTTGTTGGTGCCTATGAGTGTGTATGTATTTTTTTCTGTTGGTCTCTCTGTGAGGTTGTGTGTGTATGTCTTTGTGTGTTTTCTATTGATGTCTCGGTGAGGGTGTGTGTGTGTTTATGTATGTCTGTGTTTTCTGTGGATGTGTCTGTGAGGGTGTGTGCGTATGTCTTTGTGGACTTTCTGTGGGTGTCTCTGTGAGGGTGTGTGTGTATGTCTTTGTGCATTTCTGTGGGTGTCTCTGTGAGGGTGTGTGTGTGTGTCTTTGTGCATTTTCTGTGGGTGTCTTTGTGAGGGTGTGTGTATGTATGTCTTTGTGAATTTTCTGTGGATGCCTCTGTGAGGGTGGGAGTGTATGTCTTTGTATGTTTTCTGTGGATGTCTATGTGAGGGTGAGTGTATGTATGTCTGTGTTTTCTGTCTCTGTGAGGGTATGTGCATATGTGTTTGTGCATTTTATGTGGGTGTCTCTGTGAAGGTGTGTGTGTGTTTGTGTCTGTGTGTTTTCTGTGGATGTCTCTCTGTGATGGTGTGTGCATATGTCTGTGTATTTTCTGTGGGCGTCTCTGTGAGGGGGTGTGCATATGTCTGTGCATTTTTTGTGTGTGTCTCTGTGAGGGTGTGTGTGTGTATGTCTTTGTGTCTTTTCTGTGGATGTCTCAGTGAGGTGTGTGTGTGTATGTATGTCTTTGTGTGTTTTCTGTGGGTGTCTCTCTGTGTGTGTATATCTTTGTGTGTTTTCTGTGGGTGCCTCTCTGTGTGTGTATGTCTTTGTGTATTTTCTGTGGATGCTTCTTAGAGGGTGGGTGTGTATGTATTTTTGTGTTTTCTGTGGATGTCTCGGTGAGAGTGTGCGTATGTATGTCTGTGTTTTCTATGGATGTCTCTCTGAGGGTGTGTGTGTATGTCTTTGTGTGTTTTCTGTGGGTGTCTGTGAGTGTGTATGTCTTTGTGTGTTTTCTGAGTCTGTCTGTGTGGGTGTTTCCTTGGGTGTATGTGCAAGTTTGTGTTTAAGTGTGTGTCCATTGTCTGTTCCTTTTTTAGGACATTTTGACCTTACTACTGATAATTTACCAGGGACTACACATTTTATTCGCACCCACATAATACGTACACAAGAATTTACTTTATTCTTACCGATCAAATAGGGTTGCACATGATCACGGACTTGAAAATATTACCAATCACTTGGTCCAATCATGTTCCAGTACAATGTAATATGGACTGACCAGATATTCCACATCAACCTTTTCTCTGTAGACTGGACAAATTCATGCTGGAGTATGTCCGAATCAAGTAGGCAATAGACCAGTCTTTGGGGAACTACTTTAGGGAAAATACCTCAGTGGACTAAAAAGCCTACCACCATATGGGAGGCGCACAAATGTGTGATAAGGGGTGAATTTATTGTAGATAAAGCTAGGGGGATAAAAGAAAAAAGACAATTATTAAACTCAACACTAGCCCAAATAAGTTACTGGGAAAAAGAGCACACACAAAAACCACATTCAGCCCAAATTCTAGATTCTTTGACACAAGCCAGACTAAACCTCAAAGAGCATCTTACAAAAGAATTCCAAAGAAAATCTGCATTAATGAAACAAAAATATTTTGAAATGAAAGATAAAATAGGTCCTTCTCTGGCAAAATCACTCAAAAGAAACCAACTCAATATCCATATATATTCAATAACAAGTAAACAAGGAGATGGTCTGAGGAAGGATGTCCCCTGGGACAGCTTTTCTGGATGGAGCCACCAAGAGAGAGACTCCCTTGACCCGATGTCCAGAGAGATCAGTTGGGACAGGTCCGAATGATCGCAGTTCCACTGCCTCAGCATGCACAGCTGAAGAGGTTGGAGGTGGAATCTGGTGAATGGAATGACATCTATAGTGGATACCATGAGCCCAATCATCTCCATGCACTGGGCCACTGATGGCCCTGAAAATGATTGAAAGGCAAGACAGCTGGAGACAATCTTGCAACTTCTTGTGTCTGTTAGGAATATCTATGGCAATAGAGTCTATTATCATGCCCAGGAACTCCACTCTGGTACTGGGAACCAGATAACTCTTTGCTGGGTTTACCACCCATCCATGAGATTGCAGAAAAAGGAGAAGAGCAGTTGAGTGATCCTCTGGCAGCTGGCAGGATGGAGCCTAAACCAGAATGTCGTCCAGATAAGGAGCAACTGCTATCCCTCTGGATCTCACCACTGCAAGCAGAGCTCCCAGAACCTTCGTGAAGATTCTTGGAGCAGAAGCCAGTCCGAAGGGAAGAGCTACAAACTGGAAGTACTGATCCAGAAAGGCGAACCTTAAGAACCTGAAGTGATAATTGTGTATTGGCACATGAAGGTAAGCGTCCTTCAAGTCTATCGTAGTCATAAACTGACCCTCTTGAACTAGGGGCATTATATACCTTATCGTCTCCATTTTGAACGATGGAACCAACAGAAACTTGTTTAAGCACTTTAGGTCTCGAATCGGGCGAATCGTACCCTCCTTCTTTGGTACCAGGAAAAGGTTTTAATAGTACCCTAGACCCCTTTCTGCTATAGGTACCGGTAAAATTACTCCTAGAGAGGAGAGATCCCTCACGCACTCTAGAAAGGCAATCCGTTTCTCTGGATTTGATAAGAGATTTGACAAGAGGAATTTGCCCCTGGGAGGATGAGTTTTGAAACCTATCCTGTAACCCTGGGTAACAACTTCCAGAACCCAAGGATCCTGTACGTCTCTCAACCAAACCTCTGAGAAAAGAGAGAGTCTACCCCCTACGAGATCCAGAGATGGATCAGGGGCCGCTCCTTCATGCCGATTTTGTCTCGGCTGGCTTCTTGCTCTTCTTGGCTTTATTCCAAGACTGAGAGGGTTTTCAAGATCCCTTGGACTGCTCGGTCTTCACGGCAGGTTGCTGTCATTTGGTCTGAACGACAGGGACGAAAATTAGGACCCTTAGGTTTATTCTTCTTATCCTGCGGTAGAAAGGCACCCTTGCCCCCCATGACCGTGGATATAAGCCTGGACTGAAAATAATCTTTCCTTTAAATGGAAGGGAAAGCAATCTCGATTTGGACATCATGTCAGCAGACCACGACTTCAACCACAGGGCACTCCGGGCCAGAACAGAAAAGCTTGATGTCTTGGCATTCAAACGAAATAATCTGCATATTAGCATCACAAATAAATGAATTAGCTACCCCCAAGGCCTTAATTCTTTCATGTATCTCATCAAGGGGAGTCCACACCTTGATCATCTCTGACAAAGAGTCGCACCAATAGGTAGCGGCTCCCGGAACCGCAGCAACCGCGGCTGCAGGTTGAAAAACAAACCCCATATGCTGAAACATTTTTCTTAACAGGGTCTTTAATTTCTTATCCATGGGTTCCTTAAACAATGAACTATCCTCAAGCAGGATAGTAGTGCATTTAGCAAAGACTACCTAAAACTCCAGTCCCATTCCGAAGAGTACTACCCTCCATAAGAGACTACTCCGAAATCTTCCAACACTTCTCTGCCATACTCCTGTGATGAAAGGCAAAGAATGACTGGGGGATGAAGGGAGTGGGGGAGGTATTTAAGCCTTTGGCTGGGGTGTCTTTGCCTCCTCCTGGTGACCAGGTTCTGTGTTCCCACAAGTAATGAATGAAGCCGTGGACTCTCCTTGTATTAGATGGAAACAACAACACCCCTACAGTACTAGTTTCTACAGATGCAGAAAAGCATTCGACCAAGTCCATTTGCACTTCCTAAAAGCAGTAATGCAAAAAATGAAATTTGGCGAAAAATGTATCAACCTAATCTCCCTATATTCATCCCCTACAGCTAAAGTCAACGTAAATGGTCTCCTGTCCAACAAATTTCATATAAGTAACGGCACAAGACAGGGATGCCCCCTTTCTCCTGCTCTCTTCACCCTAACTATAGAAACACTGGCACAAAAAAATAGGAACGATAAACAGATAACAGGCAAACAAATAGGCAAAACGGAGCATAAACGTTATGCTGACAGTGTCCTACTTTCACTCACCAAAGTAGAAACATCATTACCAAGGACACTAGAAACATTCACAGATTTCGGACGAGTTTCCAACTTCCTCCTAAATGTTGCAAAATCTGCAATATTAAATATCTCATATGAGGAAAAGACTCTAAATACCCTAATACCATCCTGCCCACTCAAAAGACAAAAAATGAAAGTACCTAGGCATTTTTCTAACATCAGACCCTACGACTATATTCCAAGCCAACTATAAAATACTAGAAAAAACCTTAATGACGAATATATCTAGCTGGAAAAATAAAACAATATCTTGGATGGGAAGAATAAATGTAGTAAAAATGAACAAACTCCCAAGAGTACTTTACTTGCTACAAACTACCCCCATACATCTTCCATCACAATATCTTGACAAGATTCAATCGCTTATCAAACAATAAATCTGGAAAAAAAACAGACCTAGAATTGCAAAACAGACAATGTACCTACCCAAAGATAGGGGAGGACTAGAAGTGCCAAATATGCATACATATAAAGCAGCTATAATACTACACAGACCTTTAGCCTGGTTTAATAACAACACAAATAAACAGTGGGTTCAAATTGACAGGCACATAATGGGGCTGAGTAATGCGGGAATACCCGCATGGTTACCATCTAAACACAGAAGGTATATAATACAACAATATTCCCTGCTGCAGAATTCTTTGCTATGTGGGACAAAATAACAAACACCTCTATCAACATCTCCCACACACTTTCCCCAATGTGCAACAACCCCACAATACCATGAAACCATAAAGACACACAGACAGATCTATTCTGCCATGTAAGAGATAGAATAATATAAATATTTTACAAAGATAAAAAAACACAGGCCACTAGCTGAAATTCAGGAAAACCATCCTGATATCCACTTAAAATGGTTCTCTTACACACAGATATGCCACTATATAGACAAGCATCCCAACAGACTTTAACACCTTTTACGAACCTATGTAGGTTAGAAAATACCCCCAGACATGCAATATCTACACTATACAAACTAATATTTATAGGTGACACTAAGAAACAGCCTACATACACCAACTCATAGGAAAAAGAACTAGAAGTCAACATAACACACAAGCGCCTAGATAATGAGTTTTGTCGGTAAGAACTTGTGGAGCTAACGTTCTTTTTATTCTAGCGCACACTTTAAACAACGCTGGTATTATGAGTTTTCTGAATGGCTGTGTTAGCCTCAGAAAAGTGAGCGTTGAGCAAAATTTAGCTCCACTTCTCACCTCAATACCAGTGTTGCTTACAGTAGCGGTAAGCTGGAAAAACGTGTTCGTGCACGATTTCCCCATAGGAAACAATGGGGCTGAGCTAGCTGAAAAAAAAACCTAACACCTGCAAAAAAGCAGCGTTCAGCTCCTAACACAGCCCCATTGTTTCCTATGGGGAAATACTTTCTAAGCCTACACCTAACACCCTAACATGAACCCCGAGTCTAAACACCCTTAATCTTACACTTATTAACCCCTAATCTGCCTCCCCCGACATCGCCGACATCTGCATAATATTATTAACCCCCTAATCTGCCGCTCCGGACACCGCCGCCACCTACATTATCCCTATGAACCCCTAATCTGCTGCCCCTAACATCGCCGACACCTATATTATATTTATTAACCCCTAATCTGCCCCTCCCAACATCGCTGCTACTATAATAAAGTTATTAAGCCCTAAACCTAAGTCTAACCCTAACCCTAACACCCCCCTAAGTTAAATCTATTTATAATAAATCTAAATAAAATTTCTAAAATTAAATAAATTAATCCTATTTAAAACTAAATACTTACCTATAAAATAAACCCTAATATAGCTACAATATAACTAATAGTTACATTGTAGCTATTTTAGGATTTATATTTATTTTACAGGCAACTTTGTATTTATTTTAGCTAGGTACAATAGCTATTAAATAGTTAACAACTATTTAATAGCTACCTAGTTAAAATAATTACAAAATTACCTGTAAAATAAATCCTAACCTAAGTTACAAATACACCTAACACTACACTATCAATAAATTAATTAAATAAATTACCTACAATTATCTAAACTCAAATACAATTAAATAAACTATAGTACAAAAAAAAAACACTAAATTACAAAAAATAAAAAATATTACAAGAATTTTAATCTAATTACACCTAATCTAAGTCCCTTAATAAAATTAAAAAGCCCCCAAAATAATAAAATTCCCTACCCTATACTAAATTACAAAAGTAATCAGCTCTTTTACCAGCCCTTAAAAGGGCTTTTTGCGGGGCATTGCCCCAAAGTAATCAGCTATTTTACCTGTAAAAAGAAATTCAAGACCCCCCAACATTAAAACCCACCACCCACACACCCCTACTCTAAAACCCACCCGAACCCCCCTTAAAAAATCCTAACACTACCCCCCTGAAGATCACCCTACCTTGAGCCTGTTCACCCAGCCGAGCACTAATGGGGCAGAAGAGGACATCCGGACCGGCAGAAGTCTTCATCCTATCCGGGCAGAAGAGGACATCCGGACCGGCAGACATCTTCATCCAGGCGGCATCTTCTATCTTCATCCTTCCGGAGCAGAGCGGAGCCATCTTCTATCCAGCCGACGCGGAGCCATCCTCTTCTTCCGATGTCCTAAAGCAAAATGAAGGTTCCTTTAAATGACATCATCCAAGATGGCGTCCCTCGAATTCTGATTGGCTGATAGGATTGTATCAGCCAATCGGAATTAAGGTAGGAAAAAAGCCGGTTGATTGGTTGATTTAATCAGCCAATCGGATTGAAGTTCAATCTGATTGGCTGATTGGATGAGCCAAGGTATACTTCAATGTATAAACAATGGGATGTACAAAGCGCCTAAATAGGCTGAGGTCTCAAAACAAGATAAAATAAATAAAATAAGATGAAATGGGGGGTGAATGTAATAAAATTTAATTTAATACAATATATAAAACATGATTAAAAATATGTAGAGGTTGGTTAGGACTTCCGGAGGCGGAGACTGCAGAAACGCTGCTGAACACATGCTCCATGTCCAACGGAGCTTGTAACACCAACCGCTGCGCATCAGTCCTTGCCGGGTGAGATACACTCACAGGCCGGACACAAGACCCAGGATTGGCCGGGTAATACATAGCGCAAGAAGTCGAGCAGAGGTAAAGACCGGTTAGCCGCGTCTGCGGCTCAACACAACGAGACAGGCACAGGAAGTGGGGCATCTCGGCACAGTATACACAGACCGGAAAAGAGGTGCAAAGCCCAGACGGCGCGTAGGTGCGTTGGGATGCACCAAAGTAATACCGGGGACCCCGACACAAGAAGCGGAGGATTGGAGGAGTAGTAGTAAGCAAGAGTGGTGATTTTCGAGCACACCAAATCAAGTCGGCTTGGAGGAAACTAGCCGGGGCACAAGTTAAGCTGCATAGCAGCTGAAAGAAGACAGCTGGAGCACAAGACAAGCTGCAGAACACTCAAGAGGGACAGCGGATATCGGTCAAGCCAAACGCAAGTATTAAAAGGGCTTTGATAAAGCTAAAAGTGTGTGAATTTTGAGTGAGCAGCTACTTAGCAATAGACAAGACAAAGCAAAAAGAGGGGTACACAAAAGCTAAAGGGACGCGATAAAATATAACATGACACAGAGTGAAAAAATAGATTAAATAAGGCTACTACACCCCTAAACTAATTAAGGGACGCCACAAGAACAATACAGTTAAGAGACTCTGAAGAAATCCCTACAAGTGGTGACTAACAGGAGAAAGGAAAATACTTTTTTAAGATATAAGTTTGACACCCCTGAAAGTAACAGTAGCTGCCCTATCTCACCCCTCACTACTATAGCCCCATCTCTGTACAAAAGACAGGACTACCCTGAACATCTATCAAAAGGAGTTGAGAGAAATAATCCCTAGCCCTTAAAATTCAAATAAAGGCATAAGAAGCAGTTACATACTGAAAACTGGGACCCAACTGAGAAGGAGAGACTTTTCTTGATTACTGAGGGGACATAATTACAGTGTTGTATGCTGGTATAAGATTTATCTCTGTTCTAAAAGAAATGCAAATAATAACATAAAAAGAGACACCAGAGATAAAGTGGGACCACACTGAAGTCATTTTAAAGCTCAGGTCATAAAAAATAAGGACTGAAAGAGCAATGAACTATGTAATAATGACTGAACATTTAAAAATCAACATGGTTCATTAAATGTTACCACTTGAAAAAGTTAACAGTTGAAAGGAGGAAGGGAACACCCCTCTAAGGGTGGCTGATAATTTAAACCTGACATTGGTCTGAAAGTTTTACTTAATAGGATATTTAAGTAGACACATGTTGTTGTGAAGTTTTAAATTGTTTTCTTTTTTTTTTTTTTTTTTTCTTCTTATCTTTTTTCTCACGATTGTTTATTTTGCACGGTTGTAAGGTTAAGTATACTCTTGTAACCAGATTGTATATGCACTAAATTGAACACGAAAATTGATCACTTTAGACACACGTGGTTAGTTTAAGCAAATCAGCTCTCCCTAAAAGAGCAGCAGGTGAAGGGTTTAATTACACCCCGTAGGAGACACCCCTAAGTGGGGGTTGCACATAAAGCAATACACCAAGAGATATTGCATTAGTTGGATAAGTACACAAGGTAATAATTTGCACAAGGAGTGCACCTTTAGTAAGTGGCTGAATATAGGGCCCCAATCACCCACATTCTTAATGTTAAGCATATGCAAATAGGCATAAGCTACTCACCTATAGCACACACACTCTAAGAGCAGATAATCCACAACACAGACAAGCACACAGACCTATGGAAAAATATATGAAATCAAGATCACCAGCTATGCCACCCAAAGTAAAAGATAAAAAACAGACCAATAAAAGTGGTGAACTCACATTAGAAACAACACTAGATGAATCACATATAAATACTGTAGAAACACAGCAATTAATACAGCAAATCTCTGATATAATGTTACCACAGTTCAATAATATTAAACAAGAAATCACTAACCTCTCTAATGAGATTAGAGAGTATGCCAATAGATTCACAGAGGCTGAAACTCGCATATCCACAGTGGAAGATCAAGTGTATAATTTAGATCAAAGCGTAGTCACACAGGGTAAACAGATTGCCCTCATACAAAACAAGTTAGAAGATCTCGAGGATAGAACCCGTAGAAACAATATCAAAGTTATTGGATTACCCGAGGTTAACGAATATAACGATCTTATATTTTTTGCATCTAACACACTTCCCCAACAGCTAGGGTTCCCTCCCGAAATGTTGCCTATCAAAATTGAAAGAGCCCACAGGATAGGGTTTAGAAGAACAGAGCAGGGACAACAAAGACCCAGACCAATAATGATAAAAGTACTTGACTTCCAGGATAAAGTTTATATGTTACGCCAATTCCGTAAGAAACAAGAACTAATTATAAAGCAAAGTAGAGTCCTACTATTCCAAGATTTTTCGGCAGAAACTAGCAGAAAGAGAAGGGAGATGGCCCCGTTCTGCACAAAATTAATCAAAGCTAAATGGGCAGCTAGGATGGTATACCCAGCTAAAATATGCATTGAGAGCAATGGTAGAATAAAGAACTTGCTTACGGTGAGAGAAGCTCAAGACTTTTGTAAAGAACATGGCATTGATCAATAGCCTTGTCCGTAAAGACTAAAAAGGTTAACATCAGTTGATTAGAACAGATTTTTCATTTAGATATGTTGAGAAAGGTTTTGTTTTTTAAGTGTGGGTGGGGGGGAGAGGGTCTTCATATACAGATTATGAGATTTTTTTATACAATATTAAAGAGAAATATCCAGAAGTACAACCAAGTAAAATGTAGCAAGAATGGCAGATAACATCAAATTTTTATCTTGGAATGTGGGTGGCATAACGTCACCAATAAAAAGGAAAATGATTTTAAAGCAGCTAGGCCATATGAAACCAAGTATAGTATTGTTGCAAGAAACTCACCTCAAACAAAATGAAATAATAAAATTGAAAAGCAGATGGGTGGGGGAGGTATTAGCTACCCCTTACTGTGGAAGGAAGAAGGGATTAGCAATACTCTTTAATAAAAATTTGACATACAAAGTTATATCCCAAGAAGCAGACAAGCAAGCTAGATATCTTATAACAGAAATACAAATAAATGGATTAAATTTGGTACTCTGTAACATCTATGGGCCAAATAAATTAGAAAATGATTTCTGGGAGGATCTAAACAATAAACTCATAAAATATATAGGTAAGAATATAATTGTAGGAGGTGACTTCAATTTAACACCATCGCCAACAATAGACAGAATGAGATGCAGTAATACTAGAGAAATTAAAAGAGAAGTAAAAAATTTTAATGGTTTCTGTAAAGCTCTTAAACTATGAGACATATGGAGGATTCAGAATCCTGACTTACAAGCATTCACTTGTGTCTCTAAGACACATAGTACTCTCTCTAGGATAGATCTTTTCCTATTATCAGATAACTTAATGGGATTAGACTCCAGTACGGAGATTAAAGAGATTGTTATATCAGACCACGCAATCATATCCCTTGAGTTGCAAAATATTGCCGGAACAAAACCCAGTATTAATAGATTCATTTTCCCCAGATTTTTGATGGAAAGTATACACTTTAGAAACCATGTTATTGAGAAACTTAAAGAATACCAACACTTCAATAAAGCATATTTGGGTAAATGGGAGATTTACTGGGAAGCAGCCAAGGCATTTCTAAGGGGTATTATTAAGGCTTATATATGTAAGGGAAAAAGGAAAAGACAAGAAAGAAACTTACAGTTATCAAATCAACTCAAGAATAGCTATAGAGCATATATAAGTAACCCCAGTTCTAGATTATGGAAGAAATATGTAACTAGCAAACAGGAAAGGGATGTGTTTTTGAAACAGAATGTAATCCAGCAAGATAAGAAGGTTAGAGCCCTATATGGAGGGAACTATGGAAGATCGGCCAAATATTTGGCCAGACTTATCAAAACTAACAAACAAAAAAACTATATACCTGCAATTAAGATAGGTGCAAGGAGAGTGACTACTAACAAAGAAATTAAACAAGTAATTTATGAATATTTCCACCAATTATATACAAGTAGCGAGGTTGATATAGAAAATAAAAACTCATTCTGGGAAAAATTAGTCTTAACCAAACTAACAGAGGAAGACAATGAATATCTAAACCAAGCCATAACAGAAAAGGAAGTAGTAGACACTATCAATAAATCCAAGATAAATAAAGCACCAGGGCCAGATATGCTACCGACAGAGTTTTATCAAATGATGTCGAAAGAGGTAGCACCAATACTTACGAGTTTATACAATAGTTACTTTATGAAAGGAGAAATGAAGTCTAAACATTTTGCGACATCCTCTATAACTTTAATCAGAAAGAAAGATAGGGACCCAGAAGAGCCGGCATCATACCGGCCAATCTCATTACTAAATAATGACTATAAAATTTTAACAACCATCATTGCGACTAGAATCAAAAGGGTTATGCATAAATTAATACATACGGACCAAGCAGGGTTTATGGAAGGACGTAACCCTGCAAAGAATACACGTAGATTATTTACAATAATCAATTATTTTAGGCAGAGGTTGGATCAAGATATAAGGGGAAGAGAAAAAGATATTGCGGTTCTTTCAGTCGATGCCGAAAAGGCTTTCGACTCGATAACATGGGACCATCTCTTTACAGTACTGGATAAATTTGGGATAAAGGGTAACTTAAGTACATTAATAAAATTAATATACAAAGATCCCATCTCCAATATTATAGTAAATGACGAACTCACTCCAAATATCTATCTAAAAAGGGGAACGAGGCAGGGCTGCCCGCTATCACCCCTGCTGTTTAACTTGGCCATAGAGCCATTAGCTATTATGTTAAGGCAAGAACTAGAGGGTGTGAAGATACAACAGCACAAAGTGGTGCTATCACTTTTCGCGGACGACCTACTTATCTTTCTCAAAGATACGAAGCAGAGTATTAAGCAATTCTTAACAATAGTCAATAGATTTAGTTCCTTCTCAGGATATAAGATCAATATAAGCAAATCAGAAATCATGTGGATATCTGACCCAAATTATAAAAGAGGAGAATGCCCATTCAGGGAAGTGGAATGTATGAAATATCTGGGCATCTTTTTAACCAAGAATCCCAAACAATGGTACAGCAGAAATATTACGACATGCCTAGAGAAATGTACAATAGACTGTAAAAAATGGGTAGCTTTACCCATCTCAATGCTAGCCAGAATAATGTTGATAAAAACAATTATCTTCCCTCGTATTTACTATATAATGCAAAATACATCTTTAATTATTACGCAAAAAGACATCGTAAAGTTTAATAGAATGTGTGCCTTTTTGATATGGCAGGGGAAAAAAAGTAGATGCTCAAATGAAATACTGTCTCTGCCGAATAGGGCAGGCGGATTAGCACTCCCAAATTTAAGGATATATAACCTGGCAAACCTAGCTAAATATGCTATAGATTGGATAAAAGAAGATAACTACGTAACATATGGTCAAATAGATAGTGCTATATGTGAACCCTATTCTCTGAAAGCACTACTTCATTGTGAATACATGAAAATTCCAAAAGAAATAGCAAAACTTACGGTAATTAGCAATGTGATAACTGCATGGCACAAATTTGGTAAAATGCTGGGAAGAAATACAAGAGTTTCACGTTATCTACCAATCATGGGAAATCCTAATTTTAAACCAGGATGTATAAAGGAAGGTATATTTAAAAAATGGGAAGAACAAGGCTTGAGCTATGTGATACAACTCCAAGATAAGGTATTAAATACATGTAAATCATTCGAAGTATTGAGTAGAGAATATAATTTATCGAAAATAGGATTTTACGCATACTTGCAAATTAGGCATTTATTCTTTGAACTACAAAATAAACACGGGACTGACTGGAATATGGGAGTATTAGAGGATATAATTAACTCACTGGCTCAAAAAAAAAAAATATGCAGTCAGTAAGATATACAATCTGTACATGACATACAAATCTGAGATACATGCACAAGCAGTACATGGGAAATGGGTCAAAATATTTAGGAATCTTACACTCTTAGAGGTCACCTCTAGTTTTAAGAGGATCACTGAAGTTACTAATATAACCTCCTGGAGGGAAGCACACTTTAAAATATTAAATCAGCTGTATATTACACCCAGTAGATTGGCATACTGGTTCAAAAATGACTCTATAGTATGTGCTAAATGTGGATCAAGATCAGCAGATCTGGAGCACTGCTTATGGGCATGCCCAAAAATTCAACAATTCTGGTTAAAAGTACAATACTGGTTAAATATAATTCTTGGACCAGTGTGCCAACTCAACAGTAAAAATATAATATTCCTGTATGGAAGGCAGGGCCAACTGAGTAATACTGAATTGATTAATACAGCAATCCTTCAGGGACGCATTTTGATATTAACTAAATGGAAATCCCCTCTGGGACCAAGTGTTGCCAAATTTAAAGCAGAAATGATAAATCAGATGATAATGGAACAATATAGCTTAAAGATAAATTCCCAGAGAAGGCTAAAAAGGTATCTATATAAGTGGTTAAAGGTAATTGAAATACAACCCGAGACAGTACAACTACAGATTATAACACACTTTTAAAATCAAACCTAATTAGACAATGGTTAACTGACGGTAAACTACCATCTTCATGGAGAGCATGGATATAGATAATTTAAATCATCTGGAAAAAATATGTGAAGACCCTGCCCCCCCCCCCCCCCAATACTTGGCTCACAAGAGATACACAGACGAGCCAATCATTTATCTTTTCGGGCTGTACACGACAGGTTAAGGGGAGGGGTAGAGGAAGGGAAAAAGAGATAAAAAAAAAATCCCCTTTTTGTAAGGTGAATAAACCACAAATAGCCATGTTAAGGAATATAAGGTTAGAGATTGTAGGTTTGTGGAGATAACCCTCAGTTTACTCTCTCCCTTTTTCTTGTGTTTTTCTTATTCTTTTTTTTCCTTTTTTCTTTTTTTTCTACTTTTTCTTTTCTTAAAGTTGTCTTCTGTTTTCCTTGAGGGTCTGTTTTTTTTTCTCGTATGCATAAATACTATACTACATATGCTTACTTATGTTTTGTGGAAAATGTATATTATTCTGTTGTATTTACGCAGGGAGGTACCCTGCTCAAGTAATCATGTTTTGTTTAACTTTACAATGTATATAGACATGGAAAAATCAATAAAAAGAGTTTAAAAAAAAAAAAATATGTAGAGGTTAAAAGTGTATAATATAGTCATAATGGATCCATTTTATCTATATAATGTTAGACCAATGATAGTCGAGAGTAGACAATGTCTAATGAAAAAGTGGAAGTGTCCAATAAGTCAAAATAAATGTGTCCAAATATCAACTCAGTGAATCAATCCAAATGGTGCAGTGAAGTGAAGAGTGAAGAAAAAGGAAAACTTCAAAGAAAAAATTCAAAAAGAAATATTTCAAAGAAAAAATTACAAAAGATAAATATAAAAAATAAACATAAAAATTGTGAAAAAATAAGAAAAATGTGTTAACACAAAAATGGAAAAAATAAAAAAATTAAATGATGTTGTGATAAAAATGTGTTGAGTGTTGCTCCAATAGGGTCCTAGTGATGCTCTGTATCCTTTGATGTAATTTATGAGTGTCCTATAAAAAATTAAGAAACATATGCCTAGATCACGAGTTTTATGGGCTAACGCCGGAACATAAAACTCTTAACTAAAGTGCTAAAAAGTACACTAACACCCATAAACTACCTATTAACCCCTAAACTGAGGCCCCCCAACATCGCAAACACTAAAATAAAACATTTTAACCCCTAATCTGCCGACCGGACATCGCCGCCCCCTACATTATACCTATGAACCCCTAATCTGCTACCCCTAACATCGCCAACACCTACATTATATTTATTAACCCCTAATCTGCCCCCCCAACGTCGCCGACACCTTCTGACCCCAACGTCGCTGCTACTATAATAAATTTATTAACCCCTAAACCTAATTCTAACCCTAAATTTAACACCCCCTAATTTAAATATAATTTAAATTATACAAAATTAATTTAACATAATTAAATAAATTAATCCTATTTAAAACTAAATACTTACCGATAAAATAAACCCTAAGCTAGCTACAATATAACTAATGGTTACATTGTAGCTAGCTTAGGATTTATATTTATTTTACAGGCAACTTTGTATTTATTTTATCTAGGTTCCTTTAAATGGCATCATCCAAGATGGCGTCTCTTGAATTCCGATTGGCTGATAGAATTCTATCAGCCAATCGGAGTTAAGGTAGAAAAAATCCTATTGGCTGATGCAATAAGCCAATAGGATTGAGCTTGCATTCTATTGGCTGATCCAATCAGCCAATAGAATGCCAGCTCAATCCTATTTGCTGATTGCATCAGCCAATAGGATTTTTTTCTACCTTAATTCCAATTGGCTAATAGAATTCTATCAGCCAATAGGAATTCAAGGGACGCCATCTTGGATGACGTCATTTAAAGGAACCTTCATTCTTCAGTTGGACTTCGTTTGAAGAGGATGCTCCGCGTCGGATATCTTGAAGATGGAGCCGCTCCGCGCCGGATGGAAGAAGATAGAAGATGCCGTCTGGATGAAGACTTCTGCCCGTCTGGAGGACCACTTCGCCCGGCTTTGTTGAGGACTTCGGCCCAGCTGGGTGAAGACTTCTCAAGGTAAGGTGATCTTCATGGGGTTAGTGTTAGGTTTTATTAATGGGGTATTCGGTGGGTTTTAGAGTAGGGTTGGGTGTGTGGGTGGTGGGTTTTAATGTTGGGGGGTATTGTACTTTTTTTTTACAGGTAATAGAGCTGATTACTTTGGGGCAATGCCCCGCAAAAGGCCCTTTAAAGGGCTATTTGTAATTTAGTATAGGGTAGGGCTTTTTATTATTTTGGAGGGCTTTTTTATTTTATTAGGGGGATTAGATTAGGTGTAATTAGTTTAAAAAACTTGTAATTATTTTATTATTTTCTGTAATTTAGTGTTTTGTTTTTTTTGTACTTTAGATAAATTTTTTTAAATTGTATTTAATTGTATTTAGTTTAGGTAATTAATTTAATTATAGTGTAGTGTTAGGTGTAATTGTAACTTAGGTTAGGATTTATTTTACAGGTAAATTTGTATATATTTTTTCTACCTAGTTAAAATAAATACAAACTTGCCTGTAAAATAAAAATAAACCCTAAGTTAGATACAATGTAACTATTAGTTATATTGTAGCTATCTTAGGGTTTATTTTATAGGTAAGTATTTAGTTTTAAATATGAATAATTTAGTTAATGATAGTTATTTTATTTAGATTTATTTAAATTATATTTAAGTTAGGGGGGGTTAGAGTTAGGGTTAGACTTAGATTTAGGGGTTAATAACTTTAATATAGTGGCGGCGACTTTGGGGGCGCCAGTTTAGGGGTTAATAAGTGTAGGTAGGTTGCGGCGACATTGGGGGTGGCAGATTAGGGGTTAATAAATATAATGTAGGTGTCGGCGATGTTGGGGGCGGCAGATTAGGGGTTCATAAGTATAATGCAGGTGGCGGCAGTGTCCGGAGCAGCAGATTAGGGGTTAATAATATAATGCAGGTGTCGGCGATGTCGGGGGCGGCAGATTAGGGTTTAATAAGTGTAAGATTAGGGGTGTTTAGACTCGGGGTTCATGTTAGGTGTAGACATAAAAAGTATTTCACCATAGGAATCAATGGGGCTGCTTTTTTGCAGGTTTTACGTTTTTTTTTTTTCAGCCGGCTCTCCCCTATTGATTCCTATGGGGAAATTGTGTACAAGCACGTTTTGCCAGCTCACCGCTACCGTAAGCAACGCTGGTATTGAGGTGACATGTGGAGCTAAATTTTGCTCTCCGCTCACTTTTTTGCTGCTAACGCCGGGTTTGTAAAAACCCGTAATACCAGCGTTGTCTGTCGGTGAGTGGTGAGTGAAAACTGCTCGTTAGCACCGCACAGCATTACCAACAAAACTCGTAATCTAGGCGCATGTTTGTAATTTATGTTGTGCATAGCATATTTAAAACTGTACAAACCAAAAAACAACCGTAATAGGTACTTAACCTGGATTGAATACATTTTAACCTCCAGCAACCTCATTATGGTCTCACACTTTTTACCATTCAGAAACCTGAAATGGAACTTAGACAATTACAACCAATGTTTTCAATTTAAGCACATTTATGTAACATTATTACCTTGTATTATAAATTAATATATGCTATTTTTGCATATGTTATAGAATGCCAGCTCAATCCTATTTGCTGATTGCATCAGCCAATAGGATTTTTTTCTACATTAATTCCAATTGGCTAATAGAATTCTATCAGCCAATAGGAATTCAAGGGACGCCATCTTGGATGACGTCATTTAAAGGAACCTTCATTCTTCAGTTGGACTTCGTTTGAAGAGGATGCTCCGCGTCGGATATCTTGAAGATGGAGCCGTTCCGCGCCGGATGGAAGAAGATAGAAGATGCCGTCTGGATGAAGACTTCTGCCCGTCTGGAGGACCACTTCGCCCGGCTTTGTTGAGGACTTC
The DNA here is from genome assembly GCF_027579735.1 of Bombina bombina. Taxonomy (NCBI): domain Eukaryota; kingdom Metazoa; phylum Chordata; class Amphibia; order Anura; family Bombinatoridae; genus Bombina; species Bombina bombina. Next base: position 263,023,918 of record NC_069500.1, on the reverse strand, counting down.
GGCCCAGCTGGGTGAAGACTTCTCAAGGTAGGGTGATCTTCATGGGGTTAGTGTTAGGTTTTATTAATGGGGTATTCGGTGGGTTTTAGAGTAGGGTTGGGTGTGTGGGTGGTGGGTTTTAATGTTGGGGGGTATTGTACTTTTTTTTACAGGTAATAGAGCTGATTACTTTGGGGCAATGCCCCGCAAAAGGCCCTTTAAAGGGCTATTTGTAATTTAGTATAGGGTAGGGCTTTTTATTATTTTGGAGGGCTTTTTTATTTTATTAGGGGGATTAGATTAGGTGTAATTAGTTTAAAAAACTTGTAATTATTTTATTATTTTCTGTAATTTAGTGTTTGGTTTTTTTTGTACTTTAGATAATTTTTTTTAAATTGTATTTAATTGTATTTAGTTTAGGTAATTAATTTAATTATAGTGTAGTGTTAGGTGTAATTGTAACTTAGGTTAGGATTTATTTTACAGGTAAATTTGTATATATTTTTTCTACCTAGTTAAAATAAATACAAACTTGCCTGTAAAATAAAAATAAACCCTAAGTTAGATACAATGTAACTATTAGTTATATTGTAGCTATCTTAGGCCTAGATTTGGAGTTTGGCGGTAGATGGGCTGTTAACGCTACGCGGGCTTTTTTCTGGCCGCACCATAAAATTAACTCTGGTATCGAGAGTCCAAAAAAATGCTGCGTTAGGCTCCAAAAAAGGAGCGTAGAGCATTTTTACCGCAAATGCAACTCTCGATACCAGAGTTGCTTACGGACGCGGCCAGCCTCAAAAACGTGCTCGTGCACGATTCTCCCATAGGAAACAATGGGGCTGTTTGAGCTGAAAAAAACCTAACACCTGCAAAAAAGCAGCGTTCAGCTCCTAACGCAGCCCCATTGTTTCCTATGGGGAAACACTTCCTACGTCTGCACCTAACACTCTAACATGTACCCCGAGTCTAAACACCCCTACCCTTACACTTATTAACCCCTAATCTTCCGCCCCCGCTATCGCTGACCCCTGCATATTATTATTAACCCCTAATCTGCCGCTCCGTACACCGCCGCAACCTACGTTATCCCTATGTACCACTAATCTGCTGCCCCTAACACCGCCGACCCCTATATTATATTTATTAACCCCTAACCTGCCCCCACAACGTCGCCGCCAGCTACTTACAATAATTAACCCCTAATCTGCCGACCGCAAAGCGCCGCCACCTACGTTATCCTTATGTACCCCTAATCTGCTGCCCCTAACACCGCCGACCCTTATATTATATTTATTAACCCCTAATCTGCCCCCCTCAACGTCGCCGACACCTGCCTACACTTATTAACCCCTAATCTGCCGAGCGGACATGAGCGCTACTATAATAAAGTTATTAACCCCTAATCCGCCTCACTAACCCTATCATAAATAGTATTAACCCCTAATCTGCCCTCCCTAACATCGCCGACACCTAACTTCAATTATTAACCCCTAATCTGACGACCGGAGCTCATCGCTACTATAATAAATGGATTAACCCCTAAAGCTAAGTCTAACCCTAACACTAACACCCCCCTAACTTAAATATAATTTACATCTAACGAAATTAATTAACTCTTATTAAATAAATTATTCCTATTTAAAGCTAAATACTTACCTGTAAAATACATCCTAATATAGCTACAATATAAATTATAATTACATTGTAGCTATTTTAGGATTAATATTTATTTTACAGGCAACTTTGTAATTATTTTAACCAGGTACAATAGCTATTAAATAGTTAAGAACTATTTAATAGTTACCTAGTTAAAATAATAACAAAATTACCTGTAAAATAAGTCCTAACCTAAGTTATAATTAAACCTAACACTACACTATCAATAAATAAATTAAATAAAATACCTACAATTACCTACAATAAAACCTAACACTACACTATCAATAAATTAATTAAATAAAATACCTACAATTACCTACAATAAAACCTAACACTACACTATCAATAAATAAATTAAATACAATTTCTACAAATAACTACAATTACATAAACTAACTAAAGTACAAAAAATAAAAAAGAACTAAGTTACAAAAAATAAAAAAATATTTACAAACATAAGAAAAATATTACAACAATTTTAAACTAATTACACCTACTCTAAGCCCCCTAATAAAATAACAAAGACCCCCAAAATAAAAAATTCCCTACCCTATTCTAAATTAATAAATTTAAAAGCTCTTTTACCTTACCAGCCCTGAACAGGGCCCTTTGCGGGGCATGCCCCAAGAAAATCAGCTCTTTTGCCTGTAAAAAAAAGCATACAATACCCTCCCCTCAACATTACAACCCACCACCCACATACCCCTAATCTAACCCAACCCCCCCCCTTAAATAAACCTAACACTAAGCCCCTGAAGATCTTCCTACCTTGTCTTCACCTCAACAGGTATCACCGATCCGTCCTGGCATCCGGTGCTGAAGAGGTCCAGAAGAGGCTCCAAAGTCTTCCTCCTATCCGGCAAGAAGAGGACATCCGGACCGGCAAACATCTTCATCCAAGCGGCATCTTCGATCTTCTTCCATCCGGTGCGGAGCGGGTCCATGTTGAAGCAGCCGACGCGGATCCATCCTCTTCTTCCGGCGTCTCCCGACGAATGACGGTTCCTTTAAGGGACGTCATCCAAGATGGCGTCCCTCGAATTCCGATTGGCTGATAGGATTCTATCAGCCAATCGGAATTAAGGTAGGAATATTCTGATTGGCTGATGGAATCAGCCAATCAGAATCAAGTTCAATCCGATTGGCTGATCCAATCAGCCAATCAGATTGAGCTCGCATTCTATTGGCTGTTCCGATCAGCCAATAGAATGCAAGCTCAATCTGATTGGCTGATTGGATCAGCCAATCGGATTGAACTTGATTCTGATTGGCTGATTCCATCAGCCAATCAGAATATTCCTACCTTAATTCCGATTGGCTGATAGAATCCTATCAGCCAATCGGAATTCGAGGGACGCCATCTTGGATGACGTCCCTTAAAGGAACCGTCATTCGTCGGGAGACGCCGGAAGAAGAGGATGGATCCGCGTCGGCTGCTTCAACATGGACCCGCTCCGCACCGGATGGAAGAAGATCGAAGATGCCGCTTGGATGAAGATGTTTGCCGGTCCGGATGTCCTCTTCTTGCCGGATAGGAGGAAGACTTTGGAGCCTCTTCTGGACCTCTTCAGCACCGGATGCCAGGACGGATCGGTGATACCTGTTGAGGTGAAGACAAGGTAGGAAGATCTTCAGGGGCTTAGTGTTAGGTTTATTTAAGGGGGGTTTGGGTTAGATTAGGGGTATGTGGGTGGTGGGTTGTAATGTTGGGGGGGGGGTATTGTATGTTTTTTTTTACAGGCAAAAGAGCTGATTTTCTTGGGGCATGCCCCGCAAAGGGCCCTGTTCAGGGCTGGTAAGGTAAAAGAGCTTTTAAATTTATTAATTTAGAATAGGGTAGGGAATTTTTTATTTTGGGGGTCTTTGTTATTTTATTAGGGGGCTTAGAGTAGGTGTAATTAGTTTAAAATTGTTGTAATATTTTTCTTATGTTTGTAAATATTTTTTTATTTTTTGTAACTTAGTTCTTTTTTATTTTTTGTACTTTAGTTAGTTTATGTAATTGTAGTTATTTGTAGAAATTGTATTTAATTTATTTATTGATAGTGTAGTGTTAGGTTTTATTGTAGGTAATTGTAGGTATTTTATTTAATTAATTTATTGATAGGGTAGCGTTAGGTTTAATTATAACTTAGGTTAGGACTTATTTTACAGGTAATTTTGTAATTATTTTAACTAGGTAACTATTAAATAGTTATTAACAATTTAATAGCTATTGTACCTGGTTAAAATAATTACAAAGTTGCCTGTAAAATAAATATTAATCCTAAAATAGCTACAATGTAATTATAATTTATATTGTAGCTATATTAGGATTTATTTTACAGGTAAGTATTTAGCTTTAAATAGGAATAATTTATTTAATAAGAGTTAATTAATTTCGTTAGATTTAAATTATATTTAACTTAGGGGGGTGTTAGTATTAGGGTTAGACTTAGCTTTAGGGGTTAATACATTTATTAGAATAGCGGCGAGATTCGGTCGTCAGATTAGGGGTTAATAATTGAAGGTAGGTGTCGGCGATGTTAGGGAGGGCAGATTAGGGGTTAATACTATTTATGATAGGGTTAGTGAGGCGGATTAGGGGTTAATAACTTTATTATAGTAGCGCTCAGGTCCGCTCGGCAGATTAGGGGTTAATAAGTGTAGGCAGGTGTCGGCGACGTTGAGGGGGGCAGATTAGGGGTTAATAAATATAATATAGGGGTCGTCGGTGTTAGGGGCAGCAGATTAGGGGTACATAAGGATAACGTAGGTGGCGGCGCTTTGCGGTCGGCAGATTAGGGGTTAATTATTGTAAGTAGCTGGCGGCGACGTTGTGGGGGGCAGGTTAGGGGTTAATAAATATAATATAGGGGTCGGCGGGGTTAGGGGCAGCAGATTAGGGGTAGATAAGTATAACGTAGGTGGCGGTCGGCAGATTAGGGGTTAAAAAAATGTAATTGAGTTGCGGCGATGTGGGGGGACCTCAGTTTAGGGGTACATAGGTAGTTTATGGGTGTTAGTGTACTTTAGGGTACAGTAGTTAAGAGCTTTATGAACCGGCGTTAGCCCATAAAGCTCTTAACTCCTGCTTTTTTCCTGCGGCTGGAGTTTTGTCGTTAGAGCTCTAACGCTCACTTCAGAAACGACTCTAAATACCGGAGTTAGGAAGATCCCATTGAAAAGATAGGATACGCAAATGGCGTAGGGGGATCTGCGGTATGGAAAAGTTGCGGCTGAAAAGTGAGCGTTAGACCCTTACCTACACGACTCCAAATACCGGCGGTAGCCTAAAACCAGCGTTAGGAGCCTCTAACGCTGGTTTTCACGGCTAACGCCAAACTCTAAATCTAGGCCTTAGGGTTTATTTTATAGGTAAGTATTTAGTTTTAAATAGGAATAATTTAGTTAATGATAGTTATTTTATTTAGATTTATTTAAATTATATTTAAGTTAGGGGGGGTTAGAGTTAGGGTTAGACTTAGATTTAGGGGTTAATAACTTTAATATAGTGGCGGCGACTTTGGGGGCGGCAGTTTAGGGGTTAATAAGTGTAGGTAGGTTGCGGCGACATTGGGGGTGGCAGATTAGGGGTTAATAAATATAATGTAGGTGTCTGCGATGTTGGGGGCGGCAGATTAAGGGTTCATAAGTATAATGCAGGTGGCGGCAGTGTCCGGAGCAGCAGATTAGGGGTTAATAATATAATGCAGGTGTCGGCGATGTCGGGGGGCGGCAGATTAGGGTTTAATAAGTATAAGATTAGGTGTGTTTAGACTCGGGGTTCATGTTAGGTGTAGACATAAAAAGTATTTCCCCATAGGAATCAATGGGGCTGCTTTTTTGCAGGTTTTACGTTTTTTTTTTCAGCCGGCTCTCCCCTATTGATTCCTATGGGGAAATTGTGCACAAGCACGTTTTGCCAGCTCACCGCTACCGTAAGCAGCGCTGGTATTGAGGTGAGATGTGGAGCTAAATTTTGCTCTCCGCTCACTTTTTTGCGGCTAACGCCAGGTTTGTAAAAACCCGTAATACCAGCGTTGTCTGTAGGTGAGTGGTGAGGGAAAACTGCTCGTTAGCACCGCACAGCATTACCGACAAAACTCGTAATCTAGGCGCATGTTTGTAATTTATGTTGTGCATAGCATATTTAAAACTGTACAAACCAAAAAACAACCGTAATAGGTACTTAACCTGGACTGAATAAATTTTAACCTCCAACAACCTCATTATGGTCTCACACTTTTTACCATTCAGAAACCTGAAATGGAACTTAGACAATCACAACCAATGTTTTCAATTTAAGCACATTTATATAACATTATTACCTTGTATTATAAATTAATGTGTGCTATTTTTGCATATGTTATGTTGAAACATTAAAATTAAACTCTTTCAAAACTAAAAAAAAAAAAAAAAAATGAATAAAGTGCATATATGCTTTAGTCACTTGGTGAAAAATTTCTAGTGGTGGCCCTGCATGTGAAGCATACAGTAGCTAGATATTCTCAGTGCACCAGCATTTTAAAGCCAGTGCAGACATCCCAACCTGCAAAAACTAATTTCAGGGAGGTGGCTTCACCCGCTACTGCGCCCCCCCAGTTATATATTGGACACCTTGAAACCCTAAATAACATAGGGACTTATCATTAAAGCAGCTTCCCACTAAAGTCACGTTAAAAAAATGTAGCTTTATTGCACAACCACATACAACAAACCTATTTTCCAGTGATCGTACGCTTGTTGAATGCTTAAATATTTTAGAATACGAAGTTTAAATACGTGCAGTAAATAAGGTAGTATTTGTGTTTTATTTTATTAAAATCAGTGGGGAATTTTTGGTTACTGATGCATGCTTTGAGGGTTCTATAACGTCCCAGCAACTAAAGGCATTCCTTAAAGAAGCACTTTTCTGTATTTGGGCCACATTGGATCATGGTACTTGGAGTTTCAGGGAGATTGCAATCCATTTGCTGGCATCAGGGAGCCGCTATTACAATCAGGGAGACTCCCTGAACTTCAGGGAGAGTTGGGATATCTGCCAGTGGGATATTTATCATATCAGCAACGATGCAAATCGAGTCACTAGCAGATGATACAGGCACCTTAGGCTTTATGGGCAATTGTTGTACTTAAAATGCTGGTGCAACAAGCATACTTAAAGGAACAGTCTAGACCCAATGCTTATTCTTTATTACTTAATGTTAAATATCAGACAAGCATCTTGCAACAGGTTTTACATTTTTTAAGCTTGTAATAAGTATGTGAAACTTTTAAATAATCATCGTTTGTTAGCAGTCAAAAATGGCAATCAAATTCCGTCCATAGCTTTCTTTTTGTTCAGTTAGCTGTTTTCTTGTATGACAGTTTAGCAGTACACATTTAATATTTTTTTAATTAGCTATTTCAAATTGCACAAGCACAAATCAGCGGGTAGAAAAATGTATTCCCAAGTCTATATTGAGAAACGTAACATACCTAAATATAAACGCAATAGGTGGGTGGAGCTTGGTGGCCATTTTCGGCTCCTTACAAGTGAATCTAAATGTTTCATGTACTTCTTACAAGCTTATAGATATGAGACAAGTTGCAGGATGCTTCTGTGGTATATAACTATAAGTAATTAAAATTATGTATTGACTGTCCCTTTAAGTACATCCTTGCAATAGCTTTTACTAGAAGCATTTTTGCTAATATGTGCATATTAAAAAATGTTTCTATTCAAAATTGAAATGCACAAAATTGAAATGCACCTGTGTGCATTACAATTTTGGCAGGTGTGACCCTTTAATTGCATATTGATGTATATAAGTTTTGTTGTCTATAGTGTGATATGAGTTTTTTCAAACAATACTGTTTATTAATGGGAAGTAAGCATACACCAAAACACTAAAAAACAAAATGCATTTATAGAATTCAATTCAAAATATTCAAAAATCCTGTAAAAGGCCACTCAAAAATGTTTTCTGTTGTTGAATACTCTCAGTATGTAATATTGTCAGATTTATCATGGTGCAAGACCACTAGAAAACTATATGATACTGAATCAATAGCAGAAGGAAGGGGCTTATATAAATTACTACAAGTCATAAGTATGACCCAAGCTGCACTGCAATATTAATACATCAAATTCCTTACGCTGCTGGAATTTAACAGTTCCAAATTTATTACACACCAAAAAAAACAACACATAAATGTACAATCTGAATAGTGAATAGACTCCTAGTGAGCAGTAATAGCAAGTAAAGTCCCAAATAGACCCAGGCACTTAGTGTATCATACATGCACTATGATCAGTTTCCGACACATATAGGGCTAGATTACAAGTAGAATGCTAATTTATCACGCCCCCAAATAGGCAAATTTGCCTATTCGCGTTCGCATTGCACCTATCTAGTAATAATAGCGCACATTAGCGGGTGCTGGTATAACTCATAATCTGGCAAATAGTCAGTGGAGGGAATAAGGTAGTCGCACAAAGTCCCAGATAAAAAGATGACACTGATTTATTACCAGGCACATCTGAAAAATATCTGGATAAGGCAGATCCAAAACATTCAACTCAGTGGAACACTTCCAAACTTTGTCTCTTCGCTTAAGCTCGAGTGGAGCCCTTTGATCAGCTGCACCTTCTTTAGTTGAATCACTCTCTCATAGGAGTAAGTATCCTTTTATCAGCGTTTCACATATCAGAAGGGCGTAGCATAGTGATGTGAATGTCAGTAGGAAGCTTTCACCACTCCCAACAGGACTGGCACAGGGCTTCATCAGCTATATTTCACAGAACACAGACTACATATTTATAGTTACATCTGTTCACAGGAATATTAAAGGGACAATGAACCCAAAATTTTTCTCTCATGATTCAGATAGAGCATGCAATTTTAAGCAACTTTCTAATTTACTCCTATTATCAATTTTTCTTTGTTCTCTTGCTATCTTTATATGAAAAAGAAGACATCTAAGCTTTTTTCTTGGTTCAGAACTCTGGACAGCAGTTTTTGATTGGTGGATGTATTTATCCACCAATCAGCAAGGACAACCTAGGTTGTTCACCAAAATGGGCCGGCATCTAAACTTACATTCTTGCATTTCAAATAAAGATACCAAGAAAATAAAGAACATTTGATAATAGAAGTAAATAAGAAAGTTGGTTAAAATTTCATGCTCTATCTGAATCACAAAAGAAAAAAATTGGGTTAAGTGTCCCTTTAATGTTTCATTTCGCTAGGAACAGTATTTAACCCTTAGTTAACCAAAGAGGAATGTAATTTATTATTTCAATCAATATTGACATCATTACATCAAAGTTAAAATTTACAGCATTATAAGCTAAACACACATAATATTTGTTATACAATTAAAATACGGAGGACATTAGTTGATTTACAAATAATCACAAGTGCAAGTGTTCCAAGTTAGTAAATCCAAAATGCTTCACCCTGCAGCAGTTTCATATCAACATCACCTCCTCACCTTCTCAACTGGATATATTCAATACTCACTAATCTTAACCCTTTAGATTCTGAGTTATGATATTTTTGGAAGTGTCTCACCAATGTACTGTCACAGCACTTATTCCTTATATAATTTCTATGTTCTCTCACTCTATCCTTCAATTCACTTTTTTTCCCCATATAAAACACCGGACACGAACAAGATAGAAATCCATTGTTTTATTTTACACACTCTGTGCATGATTGGAAACTCTTAGATCTAACAATAAAGGGGTAATAGACACAATGGCCACACAGATTTCACTCCACCCTTTTTTCCTCTAACCTCCAAAATGGTCCTGAGTGCACACTCTCATGAGAACTCATTGTGCACCAACCTATCATTCAAACTTAGTACCCTTCCAGCTGTCATAAATGGGTAGTCTGAGACATTATAATGCAATGATTTATCACCCGTAAGTGTGTACCAGTGTTTATTTAAATTCCCCTTTGTAAGACTATCAGGGTGGTGACTATTGGCTTGTGGTTGGTTGTTAGTTGCTGTGGGCTTCCTATAAACTTCCATTTACAAGAAATTATTCTGTTTAGTAATTTTCAAATCCAAAAAAAGTTGCTTGACTATATTGCTCAGTATGGTTAATTTGCATATTCACCTCATTGGTATAGATTTTTTTGTCCATCAATACCAAATTCCCACCTTTGTTTGATGGTTTAATGACCTTTGCATTCATTAATTTATGTAATTCTGCTCTTTCCATTCTGGTCAAGTTATCATTCACAATTCCAGTGACCTCAATATTCGTTATTTTGGTTATAACATATCTTACGAAAGTCTGCGCACTCAGGGCCAAGGAGAATGACAGCATATATTTAGAGGGTAGTTTAAATTTTGAAACCAATCGAGGGCAAGAAGGTTAATTTACATCATCAAATCTCCATTCCTGTGCATCTAGGAGGGCCACTAGGTTATTAATACCTTCCTTGTCCTTCTCTAATTCAGTCTCATTCTTCCGATCAAACAAATTTTTTTTAAGTACAAGTTTGTACAAAAATATTAAAGTCTTTAGCAAATTCAAATTTAACCAAAGGGGCTGGTGGTCAGAATGGAAGACCTTTTTTAAGAACTTCAACATGAGATACTGACAACGGGAAAGATGACACATTTCTTATGACCATATCTTGCGTACCTTCTTGACCTTGACTGTATTCTCCCAAATTCAAATTTACCTCCTCTGGCTCCGAGTTCTTATACGAGTGCCCCAATCTACTTTGTAGAGATTTTTTCTCAGCCTGTTGTATGAGATGCCACCTCAAGTTTGCTTTGATCCAACCTCTTTTTATCTTCCACATTTATCAATTGCATTCATTCAATAGTACACATAGTTAGAATTGCATTCCATTTTTGGAAATATTCATTATTTGCATTAATGCATCGCAAATGTATCCCTGAGTCTAAACTAATTCTGAGACTCCTCGGGATTATTTCTTTCTTAATCTAATTCTCCAAACTTGATAGTTCCCATTTAATTTTTAGCTGTTTAATGTGTTTCTGTTTATAGGTTTTAAAAGCAGAGAAAACATCATTGGCTACTTCATCAATGTTACTCTCATCCACTCTTATCATGTTTAAATGCCTCAGTTATATCGCTCTCCCACTTTTTGGCAGACATTTTGAATGCCATCTCCAAAAAGGAATGTTACAAAATCCAGGAAGAGTAAAATATTTAAGCACAGACCATTCCTCACCTGAAAGCATCGTAAAACTACTAGCTGGAAAACATTAGATTACTATATACAAGAGTTAGGGGTGCAATCAGTCAGTCAAATTATTAAATGCCAGTAGGATGCGTTTTGCCCCTCCTAGCAAGGCTGGCAAAGGGATTTGTTAGCTATACTTCGCAGCCCATGGGCCATCTTTTTTGTAGTTACATGCACCCACAGGAATAGTAACATTTCCTTTTAAAACAAACAGTGCTTAACCCTTAGTAAACCAAAATTGAATGGCATTCATTATTTCAATCAATATTTACATCATTATATCAAAGCGCAAATTTACAGTATTATAAGCAAGACACACATTAGCTGGACATTGAATTAATGAAAATGATGATTAAGAAAGATAAAAAGAATTTGGATCAAAGCAAAGTTGAGGTTGATGTTTCATATAAAAAGGTTTACCTGTTTGCCAATGACCATGCCTTTGAAAAATAAAAAAGTAAAAAAAAATATAGAAAAGTTACAAAATGAAATGAAATTCAGGAAGAGAAGGAATCGGATGTGGCACTAAGTGTATTTTAGGAAAGGCCATATTTATAGTTACAAAACACACCCTCCAGAAGGGAGTCAGATGATTCTGGGACAGATAACTCAGACAAATAATTAGAGGGCAGATCTCAAAATATCAGGGCTACCAAGGTGGAGGACCAGAAGATGGGGAGATAAAAAGAGGGTGATGTGGCACCTCATACAACATGCAGAGAGGCAATCACTGCAAATGGGATCAAGGTAATCCTATGAGAACTCGGAAAACAAAGAGGTAAATTCAATTTAGGGGGAATACAGTCAAGGCAAGAAGATACACAATATATGGTCATAGTGAATTTTTCATCTCTTCCATTGTCAGCATCTCATGGTGAACTTAAAAAAGGTTTTTAATTCTGCCTATCAGCCTCTTTGGTTAAATTTGAATTTGTTAAAGACTTGAATATTTTTGCATGCAAACTTATGCTTAAAAATATTTGGGCTGATTGGGAGAATTAGACTAAATATGAGAAGAACAAGGAAAGTATTAATAACCTAGTGGCTCTCCTGGATCCACCGGAAGGGAGATTTGATGATGTTACTGAACCTTGTTGCCCTCGATAGGTTTAAAAATTTAAACCATCCTCTAAGTATATGCCTCTACTCTCCTTGGCCCCGAGAGTGCAGACTTTCGTAAGATGCATTGAAACTGAAATAGTGAATATTGAGGTCATTGGAATTGGGGATGATAACTTGCCCAGAATGGAAGGGCGGCATTACATAAACAAAAATGGTCTGGTCATTAAACCATCAGAAAAAGGCAGGAATTTGGTATTGATGGACCAAAAATTCTATATCAATTAGGTTAACAGGCAACTTAACAATGTTGAGCAATATCAAGAAGAGGATAAAAAAATATTTTGATATGTTGTGCAATTACATATTATTTATTTTGAATGAAGCACTTAGCGATGGCCTTCTTACCAAGATAGAGTATGAGTTCATGTATTATTGGTTCCCTATAGTCCCAACCTTTTAGTGTATAACTTATTGAAATACTGACTAACAACAACGCTATTTTTCTTACGTAAAAGGTCAGTAATGGTCAAGCATCTTTTTTTTCAAATTCTTTTTATTACTTAAAAGAGAAGGGTCATACATTCATACATATTAGACAATGTAATGGGCAATACATATATTCAAGCATTGGTCATGTTACAGAACATTGCAGCTGGTACATTAGACACTTCACTGGACAACAGATTGTCTGAACATTAAGGCATGACTTATACATGACAAAATTACTGTCTTCCACTTCTCTCTTAGTACCCATTTTTCCCTTTCCCTTTTTCTCCTCTTTTTCCTTTTTCTTCCCTTCCCTTCCACTCCCTCCACACCTCCCCCTCATACCACAGTTCCCTAAATAACCAAAACTGGACTCTGTGTCCAACTAAATCAACATCCAACTTGGATTAACATCTTTTTTCCTCTGTTCGGTGGGGCCCAGGTTAAAAAAAAAAAAAAGGGGGTGAGGTGGGTGTGGTACTGGGGTAAGGTAATCTAGAGTATGCAGTCAAGACATCTAAGAAAACTCATACATTTCCTTCACACACAGACATCCTCCAAAAAGGTTCATCTAAGTGGCTCCTGGGCAGTAAATACCCGGAGCCACTCTCCTCTCAGAGATTCTTCTAGGAAAATGGTTGTGCCCTTGAGTCTCAGGAGTTGTCTCTGTACCTCCAATGCAAATGTCAGAATAAGTCTGCACCATTTCCTCAGAAACTGTCTCAATCTGGACTGCACATCCATTCATACGTCAAGCTGTTCAGTGAACATTTGTAACTTTAGCATGTTTAGAAAGTGTGCGACAGGGGGGGGGGGGGGGACTGCTAGTCCAGAATTTCAAAATACATTTCCTAGCCAAAAGCACCACTAGGCTCAGCACCACGTCATATTGTTTGAGTTGTGGATCCCATTTTATAAATAAGATTGTATCGGGGTGTAAGGTAATGGGGATACTCAGCCTCCTCTGAATCCAGTACTGGATCTTCCCCCAGAATTGTTGGACCTTGGGGCATAGCCACATGTAGTGCAGTATGCCTGGGGATTCAAGAGAACATTTGACACATTTATTGGCACAATTAAGATCCCATTTAGCCAGTATCCTAGGTTTTAGGTATGCTCTGTGTGTAATCCGAGTCTGCGATTCTCTAAGTACTGCTGAAAGTGTAGCCCTTCTTGTCTTTTCCATGCTATCTTTCAAGTCCCCCCAGGAAAGTGTTTCCAATCCCTCTCTCTCCCATCCTATCAGAAAGTTAGGTTGTATGAGCTGGAGACGTCTCTGAACCAGAACCTGATAAATCTCCATTAAAGAAAACCTCCCCATGGTGAATAAGGACTGTGATAGTCGAAAGGGCGAGCCTTCCCAAAAATCATCGTTGTCTCTGACCACTGCTCCCACATAGTGCCGTGCTTGCAGATAGGCATAAAAGTGGTGAGTAGGTAAATTGAATTCCCTTTGCAAGGTGGAGAACGTTTTGACCAACCGAGTGAGCTGGGAAATCAGGGTTATTGCTGAGGGGTAAATACCTCGATGCATGGAAGGACTTTTTCAAAAATTTATGTGCCAAGTGCCACGCTTTCAGGGGGTCTTTGTATAACGTGTCAAGGCCTAGAGCCTTAATGCTCCTAAGGTTTTTCATATGTGGCAGATACGCTAGAGACAGTTGACCCAGCACTGCCCGTTCCAATTGGGGCTGGCAGAAGTGGTGTGTGCCAACCTGCCAATCTATCACCAGGCATATTAGGGCCGCCCAATTATAAAATTTTAAGTCGGGTAGTGCTAGGCCTCCGTTCAGATAAGTCATGCTCAACTTGTCGGCGGCTATCCGCGCCTTACCCCCCTTCCATAAAAAGTACAGTGCTGCTGAATTTAGCTGCTTAATATAATTTTTGGTCAACAAAAGGGGGAGCATAAGGAGAGGGTACAGAAGTCTCGGCAAAATCACCATTTTGAGCAGACTAACCCTACCCGCGAGTGAAAGTGGTAAGGATCTCCAGCTCCTCATCTGACTCTGTAACTTGGAGCACACCGGCACAATATTGTCTGTATAAAGCTTATTCGGGTTAGCAGAAATTTGGATGCCAAGATATGTGATGGAGTGTTTTGCCACTGTGAATGGATATGTATAGTGATTGTTATCTCTTTTTTCTAGCCACAGAATTTCTGACTTTTGCATGTTAACTTTGTAGCCTGAGAAGGTGCCAAAGTCCTGAAGCGTTTGTACTATAGAGGCAATGTGTATATGCGGGTCCTGCACAAATAAAAGCATATCATCCGCATATAGCGCTAAGTTTTGTGGGGATCCTGCAACATCAATACCCGGAAATATTTGCTTAAGTTTAATTGCCAGTGGCTCTAGGGCCAGATTGAAGAGAAGGGATGATAAAGGGTATCCCTCTCTAGTCCCTCTTCCTAAATGTATCTCTGGCGAAAACATATTGTTAACACAAATACTCACTACCGGGGTGCTATATAAGTTTTTAATAAGGGAAAGGAAGGATCCTGAGAAATTGATGTTAGCCATGGTGGAGAGAAGGTGTCCCCAATCTACTCAATCAAAGGCCTTCTCTGCGTCCAAGGACAACAGGAAGGCCTCCGATGTTCCGTCGGGTCCCCCCTCTCTTTTTGTTCCAGAAGTGTTGAACTATCTGGAGAACTCTACGCACGTTCACCGTTGAGGATCTGGCATACATAAACCCTGTCTGATCCTCTTGGATTAGGTGTGGCAGTATATATTTCAGCCGTTCAGCCATAAGTTTAGTTAGGATTTTGTAATCCGAGTTCAGTAGTGAAATCGGTCTGTATGATTCAGGAAGGAGGGCATCCTTACCTGACTTGGGGATAAGAGTAATGAATGCGGCTGAGAAAGTAGGGGTCGGTACCCTCCCATCTCAAAAATAGCTTTGAAACAGGTTGGTGAGGATCGGAGTTACCTGGGGCTCAAGTAGCCGGTAAAACTTGATGGGTAACCCATCAGGTCCCGCTGCCTTTCCCAGAGAGATGGACATAATTGTTTTGTTGATCTCCTCTCTGCAGATAGGAGCATTTAATTTTTCTATCTGCTCCTGAGAGAGTTTTGGTAAATGAACAGTCTCCCAAAAGTTTTGTTGTATCCGCGTTGAAGAGGGGGGATTACTGGAATAAAGTTTTGCATAGTAAGCCACAAAAGCTTCTGCAATATGTTTTGCTTCTCTGACTATTCGACCTTCATGCCTTATAGCTGCTACATGTTTGGTAGATGTGCGTACATTAATTAAGGACGCAAGTCGCTTGCCTGATTTGTCACCAAATCTATAGTATTTACCCCTGGTGCGCATCAGAGTTTGTGATGTGGAATATGCGAGCATGGCATCATATTCCCTTTTGGCTGTGATATAATTTTGATGTAAAGGTCGAGATGGTGCCACCCAATATTCACAATAAGCGAGTGCTAAGCCCTCCCTCAGCCTGTGTAGCCTTTCCGTGTTTTTTCCTTCGAGCTATGAAGGCAATTATGTTGCCCGTGAGCACTGCTTTGGCTGTGTTCCAAAACAGTTCAGGTTCGTCGATGTGCTGCGCATTAGTTGTCTGGAAGTCATTCCAACACTCCACTAGGTAGCTCTGGAATTCCTGTGATGTCCCAAGATATCTCAGAAAACGAAAAGTTCTCCTGTTGCTTACCCGTATCCCTATATCTATGAATAGCGCCACTGGAGCGTGGTCAGAGACAGCCACTTCTCCTATTTTTACATAAATGACTTGGAGTATCAAAGAGTTAGATATTAAGAATAGATCAATATGTGACATAGTGGGAGCTGAGCGTGAAACGCAAGTATAATCCTTTCCATCTGGGTTCAGCTGACGCCAAATGTCTACCACATCTAATAATGAAGCTAGTTTTTGAAACGTCTCCAGTTCAAATTTATACAGAGGTTTAGAAATGAATTTGTTGGGCCTCTCCTGATGCTCTCTAAGCCTGTCGCAGTGTGGGTCAGGGGCTAGATTAAAGTCCCCTCCTATTATCAGGTGGGTGTTCAGAAACGGGGTCAACACAGCAACTACAGAGTCCCAGAAATCCTTATCTTTTTGGTTGGGGCCATCGATATTACAAAAGGTATATGAGTGTCCAGCAATTTGTGCTTGCACGATAATGTACCTGCCTTCCTTATCCCTTATCACTTCCTTAGTATCTACTTGTAACTTTCTGCTGAACAATATGGCAACCCCCCTACTAGCCTTGGTGTACAAGGCATATTCCACTCTCCCCACCCAGTCTCTTAACAATTTGTCGTGCTCTTGGTCTGACAAATGGGTCTCTTGAAGGAATGCGATATCCGCCCCCCTCTTTCTTAATTGTGTGAGGATTGTTTTTCTCTTGATAAGGAATGTATTCCCCCTATATTCCACATGTAAAGATTAAAGGCAAAGGGTTAATGTGAGCCAAGTGTATAAGTATGTGTGTATGTGGACAGGGGAGAGTCTGATATACGTGTGGGGAAGGAATGCATTGTACAGAGAAAGGGGTTTGAACCACAAGCACACACATTGATAACCAGATAGAGGTGACAGCGGTGGTAAGGCGGATAAGGGGAGAAAAAAAAAAGGGGAGTATTGCTTACATGGATTAGATCCATAAAGATCCTGTATTTGCCCCAAATAAGAGTAATCAGAAAGTCCTCTGGGCCCCACCACGCCATCTGCAGGTAGTAAGCATAGATGTGAGTATTGACACAAAAAATAAATCAGTTTCAAACAGCATGCTTTGTTCAGCCGGCGGAGAAGCCACAATAGGTAACTCATCAGTTCAACACACCTCAGGTTGGTGAGTACTCGGGGTATTTTTAAATAGTTTGTCTTAAAGCAGTTTGTATAACATCTGTTCCCTCCTACATACATCTTGTAATTCCTATCTATATAGCTAGAATAACCCAACCAATTATGATAACTTGAAAAGCATATTTCGGTCAACCAAACGAGCAGACACAATAAGCATCTCATCAGCACACCATATATTAGAGTAGTTAGTGCATGGGGTACTTTGAAATTGATAGTTTTATAGCAGCTTCTAACATAGCCATTCATACCTATATAAACCTTGTGGTTTCTATTAATATAACCAAAGTGACCTAAACAAATATAATAACTTATTATGACAAAAGCAAATATAAAGAAAATTTGTATATTGTATCCCCTACGGATTCCAGTTAGACATCCCAACTGGATATTGGGAGAGTACAAGCAAGGTGAACCAAGATCATATTTGTACCAGCATTGAGGCCACCCTGCAGTAGCAATCCGGAACCAGCCCGTGTCCACTGCATATTGGCAATTGGGTTCAACCCCAGCACTGTCACAAACACATGTCAGCATATGTTGTGTCGACCCTCTAGCCAGAGCTAAAGAAAATAGATATATTAAACATATGAAACTCAAACTTAACTTTAGTATCTCACAATTGTGTATATTCACACATCCCAATACAGTTATCCCACTAGCCATCAAGGCATCTAACTTGATGTCAATAATGGAGTATTGTCAAAATAAGAAAGTGTGGTACTGTACAACTGTGGCTATCAACCCTTATAACCTCTTGGTCTTTCCTGAGGGGGACTACATGGGGGGACCCTTAAGTTATGGCCGGGGGCATCCCTATACTCAAGATATTCCTGTGCTGCTTTAGGGGAGTCAAAAAATTTTGGGCCACGAGGTGTCATTATTTTAAGCCTTGCCGGGTACAGCAAAAAGGCCTGCCTGCCCTCTCCATGGAGTCTGGAGCAAATAGGGGAAAATTCTCTGTGTTTTTTTCATAAGGTCTACAGAGAAATCTTGGAAGAGGAGTAATCTTGCGTTTTCAAAGGTGAGATTCTCTACTTTATTATAGGCTCTCAAGACATCCGTCTTGGTGTGGAAGTGTAAAAATTTAATCATGATAGGCCTTGGTTGGGAGGTATCTGCCCCAGGGCACTCTGAGCCTACTCTATGTGCTCTTTCAACCCCTCCAATGAAATCTTGTGATGGTATCCCCAACAGAGAGGGCAAGGTATTCTCTACAAACTGAAGGATATCAGCTGGTTTTACTGACTCAGGGAGACCTAGCAGACGCACGTTGTTGCACCTCAACCTATTCTCCAGGTCATCTAGTTTTAATTGTAAGGCTACAGTTTGTCTTTCCAGGAATTCAATCTTAGAGGTGGTGGCCACATTAGAATCCTCTAAGTCAGATATTCTGTTTTCTGCTTCTGTGACTCGCGCAGAAAATTGCTTGACATCGTCAGTAAGTGTGTCTACCCCTCTCTGCAGATTATCTATTTTGGGCATAAATAGCATAGAGATTTGTTTTACTATGGGGTGTGTATCAATTAATGCCACTTCTGAGAACGCTTCCCCATTAGAACTCTGGCTGAGCTGTTCAGTATTAGGTTTGTTTCTGCGGTCACTTGTCTTGTTGCGGCTTGCCATTGGTGCAGCGGTCAGGTATTTCTCCATATAATTATAGAGAAAACAAGCATCCAACCTATTATGACAGAGGTAAACCAGTGGGTAGGATAAAGGGTGATTATAAGATACAGGAGTGCAGATACGTTTAGCAATAATATACTATTCAGCTGTGTAAAAAAATACCTTGCATGGTATCTAGCAGATAAACAGGTTAATGTATATGAATCAGAGAATACACCCACATATACACATGGAGAGCAGTGACATTAGCATAAACAGTAAAAATCTTTCTTTTCCTTCCCCTTATATCCTCATTTCCTCCCTTTTTCCTTCCCCCCCCCCTCTCTCCCCAAAAAAAACACAGTGCGCAATATACAGTCTTTTTTTCTCTTTTTCTTCTTGTCCCTTCCTTTTTGAGCCCTGTTATCCACAGATGTTTCGTGGTATTACAATGTCAAAGAACTTTGCATGAGCACAAGATGCCTAAGAGTACTGTATATCTTGCCTTTACCTACAGTGATGCAAACGTAGCGTCTCTCATAAGCAAAGAGAAAAGCAAGGCAAGTCTCATACACCGTGTCCTGTATAGTTCTTTAACCCCAGGGTATATCCAGGCTATCAGGGATAACAAAAAAATGATAATTAAATTGAACAGTGCGCCAAAAAATATAGTGCTCTGAAATATAGTGCTCTAAAATATATTGAAATACTTAGCCATAAAGGTATTGAGTACAGTGCTAAAGACAATTATAAAAAATTAGCCAACTATGTACTGTTTGTACAAATGTGCAAAATAAAAAGTCAATAATAAAATCAAAGTTCAAAATGTCTTAGCTTAGTAACGCTGATGGATATTACTAAGTGGGACCTGGGTGTTCAGAATACTCTCTCAGGCTCTGTCTGATGGTGGCTCGCGGCTTCTTCAATACTTTTGCTGGTGTCCCAAAAGGAAAAAATCTGTAGAAATATGGAAAGAAAAAGAAGGCGCCACCATAGTGCACGGTCAGTGGATAAAACCAGGCTGCAGATGCGCATGAACAACTGGTACTTACAAGCTCCTAGACACTTGAGAAGTGTCACAAATGCCTTCTGGAACTGTTATGAGTCGTCCAGCTAACTCACACCACCGTCCTTAATGGCCCATTTTCTAGGGTGTTCAGGTGGATGTCAGATGGCTTTCTCTGCCGATCACAATCTGCTCAAACGGGATACAGTCTCTCTGTGTGTATAGCCAAACCCGGTCGGCTCTAGTATGAAGTTAAACCGTATTATGCCGTGGACAGCAAACTTCAAACAGTATATGCAAAACTGCTGTAGCTGAATGGAATAAAATAAAGTTCGTGGATCCAACGTCTTAATAAAATGACTTTATTTGTAATAAAACACAACGTTTCTCGGTCTTAGATGACCGTTTCATCAGGTGTATATTAACAATAATGAAACCACGAACTTTTATTGCCGAGTTGTCGGCGTCTTCTGCTTCTCAGTGCGCATGTGTGTAGGTGTGTCCGGACCTCATCTTACTCATTGGGCAAAACGATATGGGTGTGTAGTTATTTTGGCAAATCAATAGGTGAGCCAGTAAGGGTGTGTACTTATTATAGCGAATCAAAGATTGCAATATCATGCCTATAACAAACCCAAAATTAAACAGGACTAGTGGCTCGCATTGAGCACTAATAAGAAATTGATCTTAATCTGTATTTAGTCTAGATGTAAAATTTGGAATTTAGCGTTAAATACAGGTCCGGACTCACATACACATATATGACATATTATGCACACTGCATATATAGCCCACGCATACGGGCTCGATACTCACATATAATTTGTTATACATACTCAGATACGACTTACGTGATGCATCCTTAAGTTTACGGTTAAAAACAAAACAATACACAATGGATAAAATAATTAGGACATGGAAAAAGTCTAACAATCGGTACCACATAGTACCTTACTAGTTGCACAGTGTATGTACATTTGGATCGAGGATACATAACATTCCTAATAGTCAAATATCTAAAGATATAGAATTCTTGTATACCTCGCACGTGTTGCACCTAGAGCAACTGTAACCTCTAGGTATCAAATAATTCGGACAATGTATCAAGCATTATGAGCACAAAATATAAAAAAAAAATATATATAAAAAACCAACATTTAAAATGAATTATATAATACATATAAATATAAAAAGTGTAAAGGTATAAAAAGGATGCTTGTAAAGTACAAACCAAAAATCAAAATACATATATATGCATATATAAATCCGTGAATACACATATATATATACACACCCACATCTGCATACATACATATACACACATATATCTATATCCCTGTAGCCATGGATCACACAACAAAAACCTACCTATAACCTGTGGGTTTGGATGTGGATAATTTGTATTATTATGTGAACCTAACATGGCGATTGTGATGGGTGTGGAGTTCAAATTTGAAATTTTATGACCTATAATTACAACCTAATGGATGGTGGATACTGATAATGAGCTGGACTATACTACTTGGCCATAAATTATGTGTTATTATCAATTAAATGCAGCCATATCGATATTTGCATTTAAGCCACCGGGAGACAGGGTCTTAAGTTTCCAAATCCAAAAGGTCTCCCTCTGTCTCAAATGCAAAAACCTATTTCTACCCCACTTGGGAACTATAAGCTCTAAGGGAAAAATACTGAAGGTGTTAGAGTCTCCTCTATGGCATTCCGCAGCATGTCTTGGGACACTGTGGTTTTTAATATTTTTATCAATATTTCTCTTGTGTTCTCTTGTGTTCCCCCCATCTTTTTTTGAGGGGTCTGGAGGTCCTACCAACATATTGGACCCCACAGCTGCATTCCAACATGTACACCACAAATGAGGAATCACAAGTAAAATGGTTTGTAATGTGGAATATTTCTTTAGTTACAAAGGAAGTGTATTCAGTTCTTTTATCATTTGTGAATGCACAAAGTCCACAATTGGGGCGACTACATTTAAAAAAACCTGGTTTCCCTATCAGATTACTTCTAATTATATTTCTATTGGTGTTCTTACTGGTATCCTTTGGGCAAAATTTCTTCATTACAATTTTACTGGGTGCAAGTTTACTCTTCAGGGTCGGCGCTCTTCTAAAGGTGCAATAGGGAGAAACACCTATATTTTCTTTTAATAAAGGATCCCCTATTAAAATGTGCCAGTATTTGCTAAGAATGTTTTTAATTTTGTGGTGGTTATTATTGTATTGTGTAATGAAGCGTACTTCCTTTGATGGTCTTCTAGTTTTATTAGCTAATTCAACTCCTGTTTGTACAACCTGTGGGGTAATTTCTTTGTTTGTATATTTAACAAAAAAGTCTTCTCTGCACTTGTGTCTGGCTTTCAAATAGCTTTCTTCCACTAGGGTGTTCGGGTATTTTTTATCCAAAAATCTATTTTTAAGAATTTCGGCTTGACTGTCAAATGTACCTAAATTAGTGCAGTTTCTTCTTATCCTGCAAGACTGATTGTAAGGAATATTTTCTTTCCAGGGCTTGTGATGGTTACTCCTATAATTAAGATAACTGTTGGCATCAACTGATTTAAAGAAAGTTTTAGTTATAATTTTACCTTCTTTGTCCCATTCTAATATTAGATCTAAAAATTCTATGCTTATAGGGTCCATTTTAGCAGTGAAACTAATGCCCATATCGTTGTTATTTAGGCTCTTTACAAAGCGTTGGGCCTCTGTTTCCGTGCCCTCCCATATGAACAGCAAATCATCAATAAAACGACCATAGAAGACCAGACTCGCCCCGAATTCAGATGTATATATATATTTGTCTTCAAACATGCCCATAAATAAATTGGCAAAACTCGGGGCGAATCTGGTCCCCATGGCCGTTCCTTTAGTTTGCAAGAAGAATTTTTCTTGGTAGACAAAATAGTTGTTCTTAAGGACAAAATCAATACATTTAAGCAAGAATTCTCTTTGTTTCTCAGGTAGATAGATATCTTTTTTGAGATAATGCTCACTTGCTTTTACACCCAAATGGTGTGCTATATTGGAGTATAACGCTGACTCGTCACATGTCATCCATAGCAGTTTTCTCCCCATTTTATGAATGTTGGAGATTTTATATATAAGATCCGGGGTATCTTTCAAATAAGATGGTAGCATGACTACTGATTTTTTCAGGAATTGGTCGACGTATTCAGATAGAAAGCACGTCAAATTACCAATTCCCGAAATAATCGGTCTCCCCGGTGGATCCACTAAATTTTTGTGGATCTTGGGGAGATGATAGTAATATGCTAAATTTGGTGCATATGGAATTAAATAATCTCTTTCTTTTTTCGTCAAGATCCCTTCTAGCCAACCTGTATCTACTAATTTAATTAAATTTGCCAGATATTTCTTGGTGGGGTTGAATGTGAGTTGTTTGTAATAATCTGTGTCAAGGAGCAACCTATCTGCTTCTTTTATATAGTCTGCCATATTTTGCAGGACAATTCCTCCCCCTTTATCAGCTTGCCTAATGGCCAGGTTTTTATTGGATGCTAGTCTTGATAATGCTTTAATTTCATATCTATTTAGATTAGAATATTTGACCTCTCCTCTGGGCATTTTTTCAAACTCATTTAGAACTAGATTTTGGAAAAGTTCTATATTGGTGCCTTTATTTATTGGATTAAAATTGGATTTGGAAATTAGATCAGAATGAATGTAATTTTCAAATAGATCTTCACAGAGATCATTTGGGTCATAGTAGATGATGTCAGACTGAGGGCGTTCAGCCATCTCATTTGTAAGGATAGGCTGATTATCAGAGCCTTTAAGCTTTTTCTCAGAGAAATAGCGTTGAATGGATAATTTGCGTACAAATTTATTGAGATCCACAAAAAGCTCAAATAGGTCATGATTGTTTGAGGGACAAAATGATAGACCTCTATTCAAAACACAAATTTCTTCATTTGTGAGAACATGATCAGATAAATTATAAATATTCCCTTTCATTCGTTTAAATTTCGCCTTTTTGGATGACTTGGCTCTCCCTCTGCCGCCACGTTGGCGTAAGACCTTTTTTTTGGTGCTAGTGGTGATGGTATTGGGTGAGCGACTCTCTCTTCTGTCCTTTCTAGTTGTTTCAAACGTATCGGGGCCTGTCTCAGGTGTGGTGGATTGTACGTTTGTTTCTGGTCGTGATGAAAACCCTGTGGTTTGTTAGAGTATTGCCCCCTAGTAAACAATGTATGATTATTCCTTTTATCATTAAAATTTCTATAATCTGAATTACTTGGAGAGTCTTCATATTCTTTATAATATGATTGTGGCCTGTATTCAGGTGTGTGTTGATGATATTAATTTTTACTATCTCTCTGATTGTCAGATTCCCAATTGGGGGTCTGTGAATTGCCATATGATCTAGGAGTATCATAATGATTGGTATTAACATAGTTCCTATTATTATAATTATTATTATTGTTATTGCTATTATAGGCTATATGTTTCCTTTTATCCTTAGGTTTCCTATAGTGATTAACCCTAGTCCAAGTATTTCCTTCTTTTGTTTTGGGGAGATCTTTACTATTGTTTCCTTCTTTAATTATAGGATTCAGGTCATAAACTGTGCCTTCAATGTAATCTTTCTCATCTCTATCTAGTTTTTTAATTTTCGTATGAATAATTTTTTTCTGGAATATATCCGCTTTTTCTTGTACTTCCCTGGTGTGCTTGGTATATTCAGAATTAGATTCAAATTTAGCTAGAGTGTTCTGTATGTCTTCAATCTCTGACTCAGTTTTTTGCAGAATTGTTCCCCTGAATTCAATCAATAAATCTATCAACTTCATAGAACATTCTGATAGAATTTCCTGCCATTTTATAGTAAGTTCACTATCATGTTTGAAAGAGCACGCTTTTGAAATTCTAAGCCCCCTAGGGATATGACCTCTATCTTTGTATTTTTGTAGGGTATCTATATCCCACCAATGCCTATGTTCATTTTTTAATAGTTCCTCTAATTTCTGAAATAACTGTACCATAGATAAATCTCCATTTGTGTCACTAGACATGTCAATTGTGTTATCAGTGTTCATCAGTGCCTTCCTATTATTTATCCTTTGGTCTTTGTTTTGCATTGTATGGAGTATGGGTCTCCTAATATTGGATAAAAAAATATATAAAAATATATATATACCAAGTGAATACAAGTGAAGTGATAAACACTCAATATATAACTTAATATAAAATCTGACTCATATAGAAAAAAATTAACAAGGCGTGCAATATTCTAGTATTTCACTAGTGTAGTAGTCTAGTATTTCCTACTGCTACTGTGATGTGATACAAATTTATGTGGTCTATACATAAACAAATATGGTCACTTGATACTAGTAAAAAACAAGTGAAGCAATACAATCTGTAGACGTGCTAAATAATCTAATCTAAGAAAGAGATTATTTAATTCCATATGCACCAAATTTAGCATATTACTATCATCTCCCCAAGATCCACAAAAATTTAGTGGATCCACCGGGGAGACCGATTATTTCGGGAATTGGTAATTTGACGTGCTTTCTATCTGAATACGTCGACCAATTCCTGAAAAAATCAGTAGTCATGCTACCATCTTATTTGAAAGATACCCCGGATCTTATATATAAAATCTCCAACATTCATAAAATGGGGAGAAAACTGCTATGGATGACATGTGACGTGTCAGCGTTATACTCCAATATAGCAAACAAAGAGAATTCTTGCTTAAATGTATTGATTTTGTCCTTAAGAACAACTATTTTGTCTACCAAGAAAAATTCTTCTTGCAAACTAAAGGAACGGCCATGGGGACCAGATTCGCCCCGAGTTTTGCCAATTTATTTATGGGCATGTTTGAAGACAAATATATATATATACATCTGAATTCGGGGCGAGTCTGGTCTTCTATGGTCGTTTTATTGATGATTTGCTGTTCATATGGGAGGGCACGGAAACAGAGGCCCAACGCTTTGTAAAGAGCCTAAATAACAACGATATGGGCATTAGTTTCACTGCTAAAATGGACCCTATAAGCATAGAATTTTTAGATCTAATATTAGAATGGGACAAAGAAGGTAAAATAATAACTAAAACTTTCTTTAAATCAGTTGATGCCAACAGTTATCTTAATTATAGGAGTAACCATCACAAGCCCTGGAAAGAAAATATTCCTTACAATCAGTTTTGCAGGATAAGAAGAAACTGCACTAATTTAGGTACATTTGACAGTCAAGCCGAAATTCTTAAAAATAGATTTTTGGATAAAAAATACCCGAACACCCTAGTGGAAGAAAGCTATTTGAAAGCCAGACACAAGTGCAGAGAAGACTTTTTTGTTAAATATACAAACAAAGAAATTACCCCACAGGTTGTACAAACAGGAGTTGAATTAGCTAATAAAACTAGAAGACCATCAAAGGAAGTACGCTTCATTACACAATACAATAACAACCACCACAAAATTAGAAACATTCTTAGCAAATACTGGCACATTTTAATAGGGGATCCTTTATTAAAAGAAAATATAGGTGTTTCTCCCAATTGCACCTTTAGAAGAGCGCCGACCCTGAAGAGTAAACTTGCACCCAGTAAAATTGTAATGAAGAAATTTTGCCCAAAGGATACCAGTAAGAACACCAATAGAAATATAATTAGAAGTAATCTGATAGGGAAACCAGGTTTTTTTAAATGTAGTCGCCCCAATTGTGGACTTTGTGCATTCACAAATGATAAAAGAACTGAATACACTTCCTTTGTAACTAAAGAAATATTCCACATTACAAACCATTTTACTTGTGATTCCTCATTTGTGGTGTACATGTTGGAATGCAGCTGTGGGGTCCAATATGTTGGTAGGACCTCCAGACCCCTCAAAAAAAGATGGGGGGAACACAAGAGAAATATTGATAAAAATATTAAAAACCACAGTGTCCCAAGACATGCTGCGGAATGCCATAGAGGAGACTCTAACACCTTCAGTATTTTTCCCTTAGAGCTTATAGTTCCCAAGTGGGGTAGAAATAGGTTTTTGCATTTGAGACAGAGGGAGACCTTTTGGATTTGGAAACTTAAGACCCTGTCTCCCGGTGGCTTAAATGCAAATATCGATATGGCTGCATTTAATTGATAATAACACATAATTTATGGCCAAGTAGTATAGTCCAGCTCATTATCAGTATCCACCATCCA
Source organism: Bombina bombina (assembly GCF_027579735.1). NCBI lineage: Eukaryota > Metazoa > Chordata > Amphibia > Anura > Bombinatoridae > Bombina > Bombina bombina. The sequence continues at coordinate 262,996,909 of NC_069500.1, read as the reverse complement.
TTAGGTTGTAATTATAGGTCATAAAATTTCAAATTTGAACTCCACACCCATCACAATCGCCATGTTAGGTTCACATAATAATACAAATTATCCACATCCAAACCCACAGGTTATAGGTAGGTTTTTGTTGTGTGATCCATGGCTACAGGGATATAGATATATGTGTGTATATGTATGTATGCAGATGTGGGTGTGTATATATATGTGTGTATTCACGGATTTATATATGCATATATATGTATTTTGATTTTTGGTTTGTACTTTACAAGCATCCTTTTTATACCTTTACACTTTTTATATTTATATGTATTATATAATTCATTTTAAATGTTGGTTTTTTTATATATATATATATATTTTTATATTTTGTGCTCATAATGCTTGATACATTGTCCGAATTATTTGATACCTAGAGGTTACAGTTGCTCTAGGTGCAACACGTGCGAGGTATACAAGAATTCTATATCTTTAGATATTTGACTATTAGGAATGTTATGTATCCTCGATCCAAATGTACACTGTGCAACTAGTAAGGTACTATGTGGTACCGATTGTTAGACTTTTTCCATGTCCTAATTATTTTATCCATTGTGTATTGTTTTGTTTTTAACCGTAAACTTAAGGATGCATCACGTAAGTCGTATCTGAGTATGTATAACAAATTATATGTGAGTATCGAGCCCGTATGCGTGGGCTATATATGCAGTGTGCATAATATGTCATATATGTGTATGTGAGTCCGGACCTAAGATCAATTTCTTATTAGTGCTCAATGCGAGCCACTAGTCCTGTTTATTTTTGGGTTTGTTATAGGCATGATATTGCAATCTTTGATTCGCTATAATAAGTACACACCCTTACTGGCTCACCTATTGATTTGCCAAAATAACTACACACCCATATCGTTTTGCCCAATGAGTAAGATGAGGTCCGGACACACCTACACACATGCGCACTGAGAAGCAGAAGACGCCGACAACTCGGCAATAAAAGTTCGTGGTTTCATTATTGTTAATATACACCTGATGAAACGGTCATCTAAGACCGAGAAACGTTGTGTTTTATTACAAATAAAGTCATCCACGAACTTTATTTTATTCCATTCAGCTACAGCAGTTTTGCATATACTGTTTGAAGTTTGCTGTCCACGGCATAATACGGTTTAACTTCATACTAGAGCCGACCGGGTTTGGCTATACACACAGAGAGACTGTATCCCGTTTGAGCAGATTGTGATCGGCAGAGAAAGCCATCTGACATCCACCTGAACACCCTAGAAAACGGGCCATTAAGGACGGTGGTGTGAGTTAGCTGGACGACTCATAACAGTTCCAGAAGGCATTTGTGACACTTCTCAAGTGTCTAGTAGCTTGTAAGTACCAGTTGTTCATGCGCATCTGCAGCCTGGTTTTATCCACTGACCGTGCACTATGGTGGCGCCTTCTTTTTCTTTCCATATTTCTACAGGCTATCAGGGATGCCTATGTCCCGTTAGTTCAATGAAGAGAAGCAAAGCCCTTAGGTCGTGAGGCTCGGGTTCATCAGGGCAGCCTATGCACTCGTTACCTCAGTAACAATGTGGGATACGAGTACTTCTGAGGGCCCCGTAGCTACCAAATCTACTGTATAATTGTTTCCCCAATGCAGTTGTGTGGATAGGTGTCTCGTTACTGTATAGGAGCTACGAGAGTGACACCGCAATGCAAGTTCCCCATACGTTACCGCTCAAGGGATGTGAGATGGCCGCAGTTCTGGGGCTTGATGCGTATCTCCTCCTCAGTTGACTCGGCGGCTCGTCCTGGAGTCAAGATGGCGACTACGCGCCAAAAAGCCCTAGCTGCATCGTGCACCGCCCGAGGTCCAGGTGACACACTCCCGCAGGCTCAGCAACAGGGCATCAGCGCAGGGAAAGGACCTCTATGATCCTATGACACTGGGAGAGTCCTCTGTTGTTACCGGGTAATCCGGATATCTTGAAGTGCGAGGCACTTCTCAAGCGCTATTAGATGAGGTGGACTGCGGTGGTGGAGCGGTGTCCAGCTCCTGTGAAGGATAGGGTGAGAGCTAGGGATAAAACCCTAGAAAAGTTCAGTATTTTAAGCAATTTTGAGCAATTTTGCAGATTTTACACGGAGCTCCAAACTCTTGCTGCTTTCCTTTAGCCCGCCCACTGGGCTTTTTTTAATTTGAAAATTACTAAACAGAAAATTTTCTTGCAAACGGTTGCAGTTTGAAGCATGGATTTACCAACTTTGAACTTTGGCACCTAATGGTCTAAATGAAAAGCTGGAATTGCCCAGCTTTTTATAAACTTGTGGGTGTTAATTTTGTGTCATACACTTAAGCTCATTTGTAATTCAACTATTTTATATCAAAAATTAAAAAATATCCTCTGTACTTTATTTATTTGTGTCTAGCTTATAATGCTGTAAAATTGTACTTTGATATATTAATGTAAATAGTAATTGAAATAATAATATTCATTCCATTTTGGCTAACTAGCGTTTTAGCACTGTGCATAGTTAAAAAGAAAGGTTACTATTCCAGTGGGTAGATGAAACTAGAAATAGATGATTTGTGGACTGTGAAGTATAGCTGATTAGCTGTTGGGGTGGGGGACATTGATGAATGGATACTTACTCCTATGAGAACGGTTCAACTGAAGGAGGTGTGGCTGATCAAAGAGGCAAAGCTTGGAAGCGTTCCACCAAGTTGGATGTTTTTGTTCCGCGTTATCCAAGTATTTTGCAGATTTGCCTGGTAATAGCTGGGTCAGGGCCACCACGAGTAAATTTTGGGGCCCATACTAAACAATTGACTGGGGCCCCTCTCCTCCCTTTAAGTAGAGACTAAAATGTGTACTAATTTTATGCACAATAATGACAGTAGGATTTGTAGATTTTTTTTATTTTTTATTTTTTTTTATTACATTTTTCTACAAATCCAGTTAGTGCATATCATGCATCTGTACTATGCTTTATCTATACTGATTGCCAATGTAAGTTTGTCCCACTACAACATTGAATAACAAATAAGACAAGAGTTTGGCTGTAATAAAACACAGTTTGAAACAAGTCAAAGCAAAAATATCAAATCTTCCCAGCAGAGCAGACGTGCAAATCTAAACTCTTTGGCAGAAGAGTTAAATTAGCTCTACCTAAAAGCAAAGGGTTTGAACAGGAAGGATTCTCCATATATAATAATGTACAAATAATGTTTTCTAGTAAAAAAAACGCTCATAAATAAATTCAATGACTTAAAAAATAATAGAAGCCTCCGTTCTCATAGGAGTAAGTATCCATTCATCAATGTCCCCCACCCCAACAGCTAATCAGCTATACTTCACAGTCCACAAATCATCTATTTCTAGTTACATCTACCCACTGGAATAGTAACCTTTCTTTTTAACTATGCACAGTGCTAAAACGTTAGTTAGCCAAAATGGAATGAATATTATTATTTCAATTACTATTTACATTAATATATCAAAAGTACAATTTTACAGCATTATAAGCTAGACACAAATAAATAAAGTACAGAGGATTTTAGTTGAATTACAGAAAGTTACGGGGGGGGGGGGAACTAAGTTATAGAAAATAAAAAAGACAGCATACACCATAAGTGTAGATACTCACAGAGTAAAATTCTGTCAAAAGATATCTCCAGCCAAAAGATATCTCCAGCTTTATTTGGCTTAACACGTTTCAATGGTTGGCACCGTCTTCTTCAAGAGCATTTAAAATTAATATAGCTTCATAATATTCATATCAGTGTGAGTATCTACACTTATTTGTTATGGTGTTTGGATGCACTACACCAATGTGATATATTTTAACAGTAACAGAAGTCACTATATCTTGATGAGTTTTTGAAGAAATCTCCTGGGGTCCTCTGTGAATCAGCGCCTCCTTCTACAGACAAATTTCTACTAGACTGCCTTTGGGAGAGACTGTTGGAAGGCAGCGGTTCAACTATCAGAGGGGAGTAAAAATCCCTATTATCTATTTTCCGTTTGTTTTAACAGGGTACAAATGTGTCAGCTTGCACTATACGTTGCCATCTGAATGAAAAGGGACCCTATTGTAGGAGACCCAGGAGGATCCCACTGCTGACACAGAAACATAAAAATGCCAGATTGGAGTTTGCCAAAACTTAACTGAGGAAGCCGAAATCATTTTGGGAGAATGTGCTGTGGACAGATGAAACAAAATTACAGCTTTTTGGTAAAGCCCATCATTCTACTGTTTTCAGAAAAAGAAATGAGGCTTTTAAAGAAAAGGATATTATCCCTACAGTCAAACATGGTGGAGATTCAATTGTGTTTTGGGGTTGCTTTGCTGCTTCAGGCACTGGATGACTTGACTGTGTGAATGGCATTATGAGATCTGAAGACTACCAAAGAATTCTGTGGTGCAATGTAGGGCCCAATGTCAGAAAGTAGTATATCCTTCAGAGGTCATAGGTGACCCAAAGCACACATCAAAAAGCACCCAGAAATGGTTTAAGACAAAGCGCTGGAGAGTACTGAACTTGCCAGCAATGAGTCCAGATCTCAATCCTATAGAGCACCTGTGGAGAGATCTCAAAACAGCAGTTGGGAAAAGGAACCCTTCCAATCTAAGAGACTTGGAGCAGTTGGAGAAAGAAGAGTGGTCCAAAATTTCAATAGAGAGGTGTAATAAACTCGATCGTTACAGGAAGCAATTGATTTCAGTTATTTTTTCCAAAGGGTGTGCTACCAAATATTAATTTTGGACTTTTCGTATAATGTGACAGATTTGGCTTTTTTTTCTCCACTTTTTTGTGTCATACCAATACAAACAAAAGAAATAAACATAAGAATGCCTAAACATTTGTAATTGCAACAATTTTCTGGGCAAAGGGGTGCATTATCTGACAGAAATGCCGGGGTGCCAATATTTTTGGCCATGACTGTATCTATAGAGTAAAAGGTATTTAGTGTTGGTTTCTATTATTTTAAACATAAACATATATTTTCAAATATATATTTATGTTTGAAATAATAAACACAGCAAGCAACAATAAATCCTTTTTAAGATATCTACAATACTTTAAATAATTTACATTGTACATGACAATGCATATTTTGTCAAGTAAATGTGATAAACGACACTTCCCTTCCTTATTCCCCCCAGAAGGTAGCACCCTCAAACAAGTGATATCCCCAGATGCCTCATGAAATTGCCAACAACATACTAAAAGGGCAACTTGATCCCCTGCACCCTACTCGATCTGCACCCCTTTTAAGATGCGACGGACTGGGGCTCAATTCTGGTCCGGCTCTTAGTTCCAGGAGCCTGGCTAGTCCGGTGAGGTGTGGTCGTCCCCTGGCGTTTAGTGCCTCTCTGTGACACATAATTTAAAAATTGTTAATAATTTTAGTGACTTAGCTCTTATAGTTATAATTACTATTACTATAAAGGTTAGTTTAATATAGTCCAGTATGTGGGAGTTAGCTGGGGTGTTCCAGGGGAGTGTAGGTTATACATTACGTAAGTATAGGCAGTATTAGGGACTTAGCTGGGTGTTCCAGGGGTGTTTAGGGTAGGCGGTTAGGGGGAGTTATTTGGGCAAGGCAGGGGGATTGTAGGTTAGCTCCGATGTAGGTGTAGGCGGTCAGTGGGAGGTAACAAGGTGGAGCAGGGGGAGTGTAGCTTAGATGCGATTTAGGTATAGGCATTCAGGGGGAGTTGGTGGGGCATGCTACTGGGAGTAGGCTGCACTTTGATTTGGACATATCGACACCAATACAGTTTGCAAGGAGGGTAGTTGCCATGTTTGTCTCGCCAGCTATCAGCTGGTAGTTAGTATAGGTATAATAATACTTTGTGCCGCAGGCAATATTTGGAGTTTGTCTACACGTAAACTATTTTTAGTTTCAATGAGCACACTGTTCTGTAAAGGGCCCTGGCTGCAGCAAAATTCCGATGAGCAGTGATGTTGACAATGTGGTTGGTGACATCACGCTCCCATTGATTTCTATAGGAGAGAAATCACCACTCGCCAGCACTGCTCACTCACGCCCTTTTTCTTTGAAAATCTCGACAGACTGACGGACTGTGAGGCTGATGAGGCCAGTAAGACAGTTTCAAGTGAGATGTTTTAAATGTGTGGGCCTATGTCACTGGCCAGTAAAAGAGGAAATAAAGGGTCTGAGGTATAAAAGACAACCAGTAGGATTATAAGTCTTGTATCATAATATATAAAAATATGTGGTTTTGCTTATACACTAATATATTTTTCATTGCAACATTCTTAAAATCTGAAATTTACCATCACTTTAAGTACCCTTGTAGTATTTTATTAATATCTGCAGAATAAATATAGAAAACAAAATGTCTATTAAAAAGCAGGTATATTCCACCAGTCTGATGTCACAAGGTTGATTCTGTATGTCATATGTCATATTCTAATGTGCAGCTAACAAAAAAAAACCTTTTCTTCTAAATTTATCAATGTACAAACATAAAGGGACATGACACTCAAAATGTTTCTTTCAAACATACAATTTTAAATGACTTTCTAATATACTTGTTTTATCAAGTTTGCTTCATTCTATTGGTATCCTTTGCTGAAGGAGCAGCTATGCGCTACTGGTAACTAGCTTAGCAGAATTAAAGGGGCGTATATGTGCAGCCAAAAATCAACAGCAAGATCCCAGTAGCGCATTGCTGCTTTTAATCAAAGGATACAGAGAGAAGCAAGCAAATTAGATAATAGAAGTAAATTGGAAATCTGTGTAAAATTGCATGCTCTATCTGAATCATGAAAGAAACATTTTGGGTTTCAGTACCCTTTAGAAATAAATTAGAAATAAATTGCACCATGCCTGCACAAACTGACAGGGTTTGCAAGAATAAATATCTTACAGTCCAATCTACTTTACAAAATATCTACTTATTACTATAAAAATGTGGTTTATCTAATTTTATGTTGTTCTTTTCCAGGTTATAAAAGACAGAATATTATATTAAAAGTCTGCTCATATCAGCTTTGAAATATACTTGAATGAAAACATTTAATTCTTAATGAAACCAATTCTGTGATTAGTTTATGGTTAATTGACTGGAACAGAACAAGTCTGATAGCTATTGATTGCAGAATTGAGATGGTATGACTTGATTAACAAGATTTTTTTTCAACATCAATAAATGCATTGCTGGTGTCAAATTGAAATTCCCTCTTATATGCCTTTGATGATTTTTGAAAAGGATTTCTATACTATATATTTAGGAATAAGAAATACAATCAATTTCTTGGAAAATATACGAAAACTATATTGATGTTAACTTCAATTATTACTTAATTTTACTGATATTTACAAGTGGCTTTAAATATATTCATCTGATTTAAACTTATATGCAATTAGGATAGTAAGAATAAATCATCAATCAGTAGAACCAAATTATTTAACATGCAGCAAATGTGTTATGTACTGTAATTCTCTTTACAACATATTCCATGGTGCTGTTTAAAAGTGCAGTGGCTTAAACTATTACAAAACAACATTCTAATACAAAAAATGCATGCTCTGGTCTGTAATAGAAAGTCATTCTGCATTACTGTGAGGTTGATCACAATCTATTGGCTGAGGCCTTTTCGGTTCGTTTTCTTTCAGAAAAAGCCACTTTTCTATTAATTTTCATTTACAATAGAACATTTTCGACTATTTCCCACACATGCAATCTCGTTCCCCAGATCCTTGCTAAAATACCTATTTTTATTATGGGACTGAAACGTTCTCTGCAATCACAATACATTTAACTTTTCAAGACCAGCTTAGATTTTTAAAATTCAACATCGGAAGGCACTTGATAAAAATCCAGAATGGTATTTTGAACAATTGCAAAACTAGTTTGAAACATTCTATGTTGCACATCTGCAAGACACTCTGAAATGGCCATTAGGTGTATTTGCATACATGGTATTGATTAATTAAAGCTCTATTCATCACTATTGTATACACCATCTGCAGGAGACAGGGCACAGATTTAGGTTTATATACATATGTATACATGTTGAGTATGAGATATTCTTTACAGCTAAGGAGATGTGCAGGAAAAGTCATCAGAACCCCAACATTGACAAATGACGTGTAGCAATCTCTTTCTATGATTGTTTGAGTAACACTGGCATCTTCATAACTGGACTTTCAACCAGGATTGTGCAATCATGAGTTCAAAAGTAACCTATTGCTTAACCATCTGAATGCCATTTGTATGTTGGCATGATGGGCATACAGCACATGATTTCTCAGTATCTATATTGTCAGAGTTTCCAGTTTGGCATGATCCAAAAACAAGATGGAGACTACAGGTTTTTTATTAAAAGCTCTTATGATATCTTCTTAAACTGGGTTTTAACAGTACTAAAATCGTAAAGTGTTAAACCGCTGCCGCGTAACATTCTGTCTGCAAAAGAAAATTCACATTAGATTGTCCCTTTGTGACAGGGTTTTTATATATTGCTTATATGAGTTCTCACATGCTCACGGCAGTGCCTTTTACAGTACTGTTGCTTACATTAACAAAACTCCTAAATGGGATTGTGCTTTTGTAAAGGGGAGTTCAATAATGTAGGTGCAATCACTATAAAATGCACTGTTGTGACTGTGTTTAGGCTTAGCATACATGAAGGCACGTCCTCTATAAAAAAAACCCAGATGGAACAATCTCATTTGTTTAACATCTTCTATAAAGACAGCATGTTGTAAGGGAGTGAGTTCATGCTCTACAACTTCAGTAATATTAAAATCCAGTATAAAAAGTCTTTATATTTGCTTATAATAAAACTCTGTAGTCTCCATCTTATATTGAAGTCACCCTAAACCAGAAACAGTGCATTAACAAACAATAAATATGAATACTGTAAAATAACAATAATTATCAAATATTCAAGGTGACAATATAGCTATTGAGCAATCATGCCCAGTATACCCACCATGCCAATATACAAATGAAATGTACATAATTTAACAGTGGTGAGCATGGAATAAGATTGCAATAGGTTAATCTCACTCATGTAAATGAGCATTTTACTTACACACTGAACAAAGTAGTTAATTCAAGAGCACTTTACTCTAAGCTTAAGAGGTGTGAGATGGTTAATGTAAATCAGATTTGGGTGACCTCCCAAAAACAGGTTCATAACACTCAAAAGTGCCTCTTGTGAATTTTTCTATTGAAAAGGCATTTGCTGTTGCAGGCGTTTAATGCATAGATACATTTTGCATTGTAATCACACTAAAACATGATGACCAATTTGGCCAGAAAGCAAAAACAAATCAATTGAGATGAACACGTATGTGTTTAACCTCCCAAAAGGGTTAAACACATAGGCCTAGATTTGGAGTTCGGCGGTAAAAGGGCTGTTAACGCTCCGCAGGCTTTTTTCTGGCCGCACCATAAAATTAACTCTGGTATCGAGAGTTCAAACAAATGCTGCGTTAGGCTCCAAAAAAGGAGCGTAGAGCATTTTTACCGCAAATGCAACTCTCGATACCAGAGTTGCTTACGGACGCGGCCGGCCTCAAAAACGTGCTCGTGCACGATTCCCCCATAGGAAACAATGGGGCTGTTTGAGCTGAAAAAAAACCTAACACCTGCAAAAAAGCAGCGTTCAGCTCCTAACGCAGCCCCATTGTTTCCTATGGGGAAACACTTCCTACGTCTGCACCTAACACTCTAACATGTACCCCGAGTCTAAACACCCCTAACCTTACACTTATTAACCCCTAATCTGCCGCCCCCGCTATCGCTGACCCCTGCATATTTTTTTAAACCCCTAATCTGCCGCTCCGTAAACCGCCGCCACCTACGTTATCCCTATGTACCCCTAATCTGCTACCCCTAACACCGCCGACCCCTATATTATATTTATTAACCCCTAATCTGCCCCCTCAACGTCGCCGACACCTGCCTACACTTATTAACCCCTAATCTGCCGAGCGGACCTGAGCGCTACTATAATAAAGTTATTAACCCCTAATCCGCCTCACTAACCCTATCATAAATAGTATTAACCCCTAATCTGCCCTCCCTAACATCGCCGACACCTAACTTCAATTATTAACCCCTAATCTTCCGATCGGAGCTCACCGCTATTCTAATAAATGGATTAACCCCTAAAGCTAAGTCTAACCCTAACACTAACACCCCCCTAAGTTAAATATAATATTTATCTAACGAAATAAATTAACTCTTATTAAATAACTTATTTCTATTTAAAGCTAAATACTTACCTGTAAAATAAACCCTAATATAGCTACAATATAAATTATAATTATATTATAGCTATTTTAGGATTAATATTTATTTTACAGGCAACTTTGTAATTATTTTAACCAGGTACAATAGCTATTAAATAGTTAAGAACTATTTAATAGTTACCTAGTTAAAATAATAACAAATTTACCTGTAAAATAAATCCTAACCTAAGTTATAATTAAACCTAACACTACCCTATCAATAAAATAATTAAATAAACTACCTACAATTACCTACAATTAACCTAACACTACACTATCAATAAATTAATTAAACACAATTCCTACAAATAAATACAATTAAATAAACTAGCTAAAGTACAAAAAAAAAAAAAAAACTAAGTTACAGAAAATAAAAAAATATTTACAAACATAAGAAAAATATTACAACAATTTTAAACTAATTACACCTACTCTAAGCCCCCTAATAAAATAACAAAGCCCCCCAAAATAAAAAAATTCCCTACCCTATTCTAAATTAAAAAAGTTACAAGCTCTTTTACCTTACCAGCCCTGAACAGGGCCCTTTGCGGGGCATGCCCCAAGAATTTCAGCTCTTTTGCCTGTAAAAAAAAACATACAATACCCCCCCCCCCCAACATTACAACCCACCACCCACATACCCCTAATCTAACCCAAACCCCCTTAAAGAAACCTAACACTAAGCCCCTGAAGATCTTCCTACCTTGTCTTCACCATACCAGGTTCACCGATCCGTCCTGGCTCCAACATCTTCATCCAACCCAAGCGGGGGTTGGCGATCCATAATCCGGTCCAGAAGAGGCTCCAAAGTCTTCCTCCTATCCGGCAAGAAGAGGACATCCGGACCGGCAAACATCTTCTCCAAGCGGCATCTTCGATCTTCTTCCATCCGGAGCGAAGCGGCAGGATCCTGAAGACATCCAGCGCGGAACATCCATCCGGACCGACGACTGAACGACGAATGACTGTTCCTTTAAGGGACGTCATCCAAGATGGCGTCCCTCGAATTCCGAATTGGCTGATAGGATTCTATCAGCCAATCGGAATTAAGGTAGGAATTTTCTGATTGGCTGATGGAATCAGCCAATCAGAATCTAGTTCAATCCGATTGGCCGATCCAATCAGCCAATCAGATTGAGCTCGCATTCTATTGGCTGATCGGAACAGCCAATAGAATGCGAGCTCAATCTGATTGGCTGATTGGATCAGCCAATCGGATTGAACTTGATTCTGATTGGCTGATTCCATCAGCCAATCAGAAAATTCCTACCTTAATTCCGATTGGCTGATAGAATCCTATCAGCCAATCGGAATTCGAGGGACGCCATCTTGGATGACGTCCCTTAAAGGAACAGTCATTCGTCGTTCAGTCGTCGGTCCGGATGGATGTTCCGCGCTGGATGTCTTCAGGATCCTGCCGCTTCGCTCCGGATGGAAGAAGATCGAAGATGCCGCTTGGAGAAGATGTTTGCCGGTCCGGATGTCCTCTTCTTGCCGGATAGGAGGAAGACTTTGGAGCCTCTTCTGGACCGGATTATGGATCGCCAACCCCCGCTTGGGTTGGATGAAGATGTTGGAGCCAGGACGGATCGGTGAACCTGGTATGGTGAAGACAAGGTAGGAAGATCTTCAGGGGCTTAGTGTTAGGTTTCTTTAAGGGGGTTTGGGTTAGATTAGGGGTATGTGGGTGGTGGGTTGTAATGTTGGGGGGGGGTATTGTATGTTTTTTTTTACAGGCAAAAGAGCTGAAATTCTTGGGGCATGCCCCGCAAAGGGCCCTGTTCAGGGCTGGTAAGGTAAAAGAGCTTGTAACTTTTTTAATTTAGAATAGGGTAGGGAATTTTTTATTTTGGGGGGCTTTGTTATTTTATTAGGGGGCTTAGAGTAGGTGTAATTAGTTTAAAATTGTTGTAATATTTTTCTTATGTTTGTAAATATTTTTTTATTTTCTGTAACTTAGTTTTTTTTTTTTTTTTTGTACTTTAGCTAGTTTATTTAATTGTATTTATTTGTAGGAATTGTGTTTAATTAATTTATTGATAGTGTAGTGTTAGGTTAATTGTAGGTAATTGTAGGTAGTTTATTTAATTATTTTATTGATAGGGTAGTGTTAGGTTTAATTATAACTTAGGTTAGGATTTATTTTACAGGTAAATTTGTTATTATTTTAACTAGGTAACTATTAAATAGTTCTTAACTATTTAATAGCTATTGTACCTGGTTAAAATAATTACAAAGTTGCCTGTAAAATAAATATTAATCCTAAAATAGCTATAATATAATTATAATTTATATTGTAGCTATATTAGGGTTTATTTTACAGGTAAGTATTTAGCTTTAAATAGGAATAATTTATTTAATAAGAGTTAATTTATTTCGTTAGATTTAAATTATATTTAACTTAGGGGGGTGTTAGTGTTAGGGTTAGACTTAGCTTTAGGGGTTAATACATTTATTAGAATAGCGGTGAGCTCCGGTCGGCAGATTAGGGGTTAATAATTGAAGTTAGGTGTCGGCGATGTTAGGGAGGGCAGATTAGGGGTTAATACTATTTATGATAGGGTTAGTGAGGCGGATTAGGGGTTAATACATTTATTATAGTAGCGCTCAGGTCCGCTCGGCAGATTAGGGGTTAATAAGTGTAGGCAGGTGTCGGCGACGTTGAGGGGGGCAGATTAGGGGTTAATAAATATAATATAGGGGTCGGCGATGTTAGGGGCAGCAGATTAGGGGTACATAGGGATAACGTAGGTGGCGGCGATTTGCGGTCGGAAGATTAGGGGTTAATTATTTTAAGTAGCTGGCGGCGACGTTGTGGGGGGCAAGTTAGGGGTTAATAAATGTAATACAGGGGTCGGCGGGGTTAGGGGCAGCAGATTAGGGGTACATAAATATAACGTAGGTGGCGGTCGGCAGATTAGGGGTTAAAAATTTTAATCGAGTGGCGGCGGTGTGGGGGGACCTCGGTTTAGGGGTACATAGGTAGTTTATGGGTGTTAGTGTACTTTAGGGTACAGTAGTTAAGAGCTTTATGAACCGGCGTTAGCCAGAAAGCTCTTAACTCCTGCTATTTTCAGGCGGCTGGAATCTTGTCGTTAGAGCTCTAACGCTCACTTCGGAAACGACTCTAAATACCGGCGTTAGAAAGATCCCATTGAAAAGATAGGCTACGCAAATGGCGTAGGGGGATCTGCGGTATGGAAAAGTCGCGGCTGAAAAGTGAGCGTTAGACCCTTTAATCACTGACTCCAAATACCAGCGGGCGGCCAAAACCAGCGTTAGGAGCCTCTAACGCTGGTTTTGACGGCTACCGCCGAACTCCAAATCTAGGCCATAGTTATAGTCCTGCTCAAGGGCTGTAAAGACAAGTATTTCCACATTAAGAGCAGAAAACAATTTTAAGCCTTGTTTAAGCATATATTTTTTTTAATGTTGAAATCTAACATATACATTTTTTTAAATTGTTTAATGCCCTTTAAAGGGTAAAGTTTTTTTGGTGGCTAACATAGAATTTTCTGGCAACAGGCCCACCACTAGATATTTTGGGACCCCGTACTAAGCCATTGATTGGGCTCCTCACCCAAATTTTTGGCTTAGTAAGTGACTAAAATGTGTGCACATTTTATTCTAGAATGTAGTAAAAAATGTTGTAAAGGTAGTAACACACATACAGAAACTCACACAGAAACACAGACACACTTAAAAACACTCACACACTCTCAAAGAAATAAACACATCAGTAACAAACATGCACTCACAGAAACACAAACAAAAACACAGAAACTCACACAAAAAACTTAGACAAACTGAAATACGTACATTTACAGAGACTCTCAGATTCAAAGAAACACACACATACAGAAACACTCACACATACTCACAGAATCACACTCACAGAAATACACACACAGATAGAAACACATACACACTTACAGAAACACATAAATACACACAGAAACACCCACAGACACACAGAAACACACACAGATTGGCAAAAAAACACACAGATACACAGACACACTGAAACACAGACAAACATACAGGAACACATCAATACACACAGAAACTCACTCAGAAACAGTTACAGAAAGAAACACACACAAACACTCACAGATGCTGAAACACACACACTTACAGAAACATTTACAAACACACACACATAAATATACACACTTGCAGAAACACTCACAGACACACTGAAATAATTACACAAAACACACAGAGGAACACTCCCGCACACTATGAGCCAGATTACAACTGGCATGATATTTTGCTTGTGCACAAACACCGCCAAAAGTAAACTTTTAACATGCACGGGTTAGCATGTGTATTACAATATGAAAACTAAATTTAAAAAAAAACAAAAAAAAACGTTTGCGGTAAACTGAAATATTTCATCCCCACATATAAAGAAAATACAACTTTAAGCAAAATACATTTACCAGATGCCAGTCAAACACTCTCCTGTGGAGATACCTGAAATAAGACCACCAGAGAACAAGATTACAGCCCACAAACCACAGTGGACTAATCTAGGGAAGTCCTTTTAATGTTGACAAGTCAGACACATTGATATCAAACCAAGATATCGTCCAGGTAAGGAAACACTGTAAAACCCTGAGTTCTGATTACAGATAAAATAAAAGAGGACCCAGAACCTTGGTAAATATTCTTGGAGCTGTAGCCAGACCAAAAGAAAGAGCGACAAATTGATAATGCTTTTCCAGAAAAGCAAACTTTAGAAACTGGTGACATTCTGAGTGAATTGGAACATGAAGGTAAGCATCCTTTAAATCTATTGTGGACATAAACTGACCTTGCTGGACAAAAGGCAGAATAGTCCTTATAGTTTCCATTCTGAAAGATGGAATCAATACAAACTTGTTAATAGTCCTTAGATCCTTAACTGGTCTGAAAGTGCCTTCCTTCTTCGGAAACAATGAAGAGATTTGAATGAAATTCCATCCCCTGTTCCTACAAACAGGAACAGGATCTTCCAGATCTCAGACAGATAGATGAAAAGCCTGAGTTTTTACAGGATTCCTTGGAACATTGGACAGAAAAAAAAACATCCCTGGGGGGCCTTGTTCTGAATGCAATTTGATATCCCTAATAAACAATATTCTGAACCCAGGGATCTGGGCCACATTGAAAACAAGCCTCCTGAAAGAGATTTAATCTGCCCCTTACCAGGACTACTGGATTGGGGGCCGCACCTTCATGTGGTTTTGGAGGCGGGAACAGATTTCTTACCCTGTTTGGACTTGTTTCAATTAGTAATAGGTATCCAGAACCAGAGGAACATTGCTTTTAAACTCAAGAGTCAGTTTTTTGTTCTTTATTCTGACGAAAGGAACGAAAATTATTAGGAGCTTTGGATTTACCTTAAGACTTCCTGTCTTGAGGAAGAAACACTACTTTACCCCCAGTAATAGTAGAAATAATGGAATCTTAATAACTTCTTTCCTTGAAAAGAAAGAGGCAATAATCTAGATCTAGACACCATATCAGCATTCCAGGATTTAAGACACAGGGCCCTCCTGGCAAGAATAGCTAAAGACATGCTTTTGACATTGATTTTCATAATATCAAACACAGCATTACAAATAAAAGAATTTGCTTCTGAATTAAACTTAATAGATTTGCACTAACAGGGACATCTGAAAGGCTGGACAACCAGAAAGTAGAAGCAGCAGCTATGTCAGCAATTGAAATAGCCGGTATGAGAATATAGCCATTATGTAAAAAGGCCCTTCTATGAAAGGATTCTAACTTCCAGTCTAAAGGGTTCTTAAAGGAAGTACTGTCTTCCAATGGAATAGTAAGAAATAATGGTTAAGCACATCTAATAAAAGCATATGTTTTTAAATGCACATATTGTGGAGTGCTGCCAAAGTGACCAAAATGTATATAATAATAAGAGCAGGTATTGGCGCACCTCAAGACACATGAGACCACAGATTATTTCACATATTTTAACTTTTTTCCATTTTTTCCTTAATGCTGCAAAAATTGCCTTCTTAATATATCATAATTTTTTTAATTTTTTTTAAATAAAGATGGGATCTTAGTCACACAATATGGCCATATTCTGCTCAGCCAGTCACCACTTACAAGGTGTCCCACAAAAGACTGGTCCTAACTCTAAAATTTTAGCCAAGCTAAACTCAAGAATACATTTCTAATATATCAAAATTGAATTTCCAATCTCTCATCCAGACTGCATGGGATGAGGCTTCCTGGCTACATGTTATTACACATACTTCAAACTTGTTTCCCAATGCTGCAAAAAATTGCCTTCTCAACACCTCTTAACACTATGAAGTTAGCCAATACAATTCTAATATACCAAAATCACATTCCAACATCACAATACTATACCTCTCATCCAGACTGCATGGGATGAGGTTTTCTGGCTTTATATACACATAGTTAAATATCTGTGTCTGGAACATACCTGAACTGGGTGGAGTGCTTTATACCAAAAGGGCTTTGGTCAGTTTCCCCAGTGATAAATCAGTAAGAAATAATGGTTAAGCACATCTAATAAAAGCATATGTTTTTAAATGCACATATTGTGGAGTGCTGCCAAAGTGACCAAAATGTATATAATAGTAAAAGCAGGTATTGGCGCACCTCAAGACACATGAGACCACAAATTATTTCACATATTTTAACTTTTTTCCATTTTTTCCTTAATGCTGCAAAAATTGCCTTCTTAATATATCATAATTTTTTTAAAAAAAATTATGATATATTAAGAAGGCAATTTTTGCAGCATTAGGAGAAAATGGAAAAAAGTTAAAATATGTGAAATAATTTGTGGTCTCATGTGTTTTGAGGTGCGCCAATACCTGCTCTTATTATTATATACATTTTGGTCACTTTGGCAGCACTCCACAATATGTGCATTTAAAAACATATGCTTTTATTAGATGTGCTTAACCATTATTTCTTACTGATTTATCACTGGGGAAACTGACCAAAGCCCTTTTGGTTTAAAGCACTCCACCCAGTTCAGGTGTGTTCCAGACACAGATATTTAACTGTGTATATAAAGCCAGAAAACCTCATCCCATGCAGTCTGGATGAGAGGTATAGTATTGTAATGTTGGAATGTGATTTTGGTATATTAGAATTGTATTGGCTAACTTCATAGTGTTAAGAGGTGTTGAGAAGGCAATTTTTTGCAGCATTGGGAAACAAGTTTGAAGTATGTGTAATAACATGTAGCCAGGAAGCCTCGTCCTATGCAGTCTGGGTGAGAGATTGGAAATTTTATTTTGATATATTAGAATTGTATTCTTGAGTTTAGCTTGGCTAAAATTTTAGAGTTAGGACCAGTCTTTTGTGGGACACCTTGTAAGTGGTGACTGGCTGAGCAGAATATGGCCATATTGTGTGACTAAAAATTCCAATGGAATAGTAGTATGTTTAGCTAGAGTGGAAATGGCCCCATCCACTTTGGGAACTGTTTCTGATAACTCTAGATTAGCAGCAGGCAAATAGTATACTTTTTTAAACCTTGCAGAATGAATAAAAGATACACCTGGCTTAGACCTTTCCCTAGCAATCATGTCATTGACAGCATAAAGCACAGGGATAACCTCAGTTTTAAAAAGGTTTATCATCAGAAGAGTTAGGATCTTTAACCCCCAAAGTGACTAAGACCTCTTTTAAAAAAGAACAAATATGTTCAACTTTAAACAAAAAAGAGGAATTATTAGGTTCTACTTCAGATGAGGAATGCACATTCCCAGAGGAAACGTCACCATCTGAGATACCACAGTATACCTTGGATCAGGGCACATAGCACTTGTAGAAGTTAAATCTGAACTGACCTTTTATGCTTACTTGAAGACAGGAGAGCAGCCAAAGCCTTAGAGACAGCAGTGTTTATAAATAACTTCATAGCACCCCATCAGCATCATCCTGTAATGAGCAAAGACTAGGTGCATTAGTACCCAAAGACACAGCATTTGATTGGTCAGTATGCATCCAGTGGAGCAAAGCAGTAATTGTCAAACATGCACCAAACAACTGACTGTTTAAATGGCAGAAAGCCTGCCAGAAAACCCAAAGCGTGCATAATCATGAAAACGTGTGCTATCCCGACGTGCGTACAATGACGCACAGATGTGTGCTAACCCAACAGACAAAACACGGTGCACACAACTAACCTGTAACTCCTAGAAGGCTAAGGAACCTGCGCTAACCCAACGAGTGTTATCCGACGTGCAGGAGCCTGGCACACCAAAAACAAAGAGCGTAAAAAATAAAGGCCCAAAGCAAGGGTAATAGTATCTGTCCCAGGGCCATATATATTACATATACAAAAAACATGTTTAACAAATTAAAAGTGCCCATAATAAAGCTAAATGAGTGTCGATATAATAATATAAAACAAAATTACCCATAGACACTCATCCACTAGCAAACAAGTAGCAGACAAACAAACCAGTACTAAAATATATCAGCAGATGTTATGGAATATAATGTAGCTCTCTAAAGGGAGGCAGAAGACACGTTCCTGCGACTAATTACAGAGGGCATATGAAGGTTTTCCCATGAGGCGAAACCATTGTAAATGCATCCTTCTGACAAGCATTGTACTCTGAGGTTAACCAGGCCTCAACATAAACGAAAAAACCCTGACTCTGAGGAACACTTGCACATCTTCAACCATCTACAGCGGAGGCAAAGTAAAGACTAAGGTATGTGTGAGGTGGAAGGGATTTTATAGAGCTCTTGGTGTTTTGGGAATCTTTGCCTCCTCCTAGTGGTAGAGAAGTAATTCCCATGAGTAATGGATTGTGGACTCTCACCACCTGTATGAAAGAAAAAGGCCTTTTAAGGAGCTTTTCTGTAAAAAGAAAAGTCATTTCCTTGATTTCTGACTTTTCTTTTTAAAGAAAAGCTCCTTCAAAGAAATCACAGTCACAGAATCTTAGTTACTACACTGTACAATAAAAGTCACGCCCTGGCCATGCCTCCCAGGCAAAAAGATAAAAAAACAAGGGTTTCAGACACTCACATAGAAAGTACTCCTGAGCCGACAATGCATAAAGATGATATTCAGCTCTTGATATCTCAGATGTCTGAAATTTTTTTGCCTCAATTTGAAATGCTTAAAAGCCAAACAGCTAACATAATGTCAGAACTCAAAAAAATTAATAGTCGTCTCACAGAAGTTGAAGACAGAGTATCTAGCAATGAGGATATAATTTATAAGCAGGAAAAAATCATAACAGACAATAGTAAGACACTGAGTAGGCTACAAGATAAAATTCATGAGTTAGAAGATCGATCGAGACGTAATAATTTGAAAATTATAGGTCTACCAGACAAGGGCGAATTCCCAGACTTAATAACCTTTGCTAGTATTACCTTACCCAAGGCACTGGGTATTATATCCAGTGATACGCCAATTTTAGTTGAAAGGGCACACCGGTTGGGTATGCCTAGAGATAACCAAAGAGATAAGAATTACAACAGGCCGGTCCTGGTAAAATACTTAAACTACCAGGATAAGAATAGTATCCTGAGGGCATATAGGAAAACAGCAAAGCTAGAAATTAATCAAAACAAATTATTGCTTTTTCAGGATTTTTCCAGTGACACGTCAATGAAAAGAAAAGAGCTAGCTCCTTATTGTACCAGGTTAATTAATGCCGGCCTGAAGGCTAGACTAACATATCCTGCTAGGATAATTGTGGAGGAATTGGAGGGCAATGTTACTTTGGTTAATACAGAAGAAGTGAGAGACTTTTGTAAAAATAGGCAAATACGGTAAAACAAAGGGTTAAAGAAGAGACCTTAGTTGATTAAAATGTTAGTTTTAGGGGTCTTATGTTGTTTTTTAAATAATGTGGAGGTGCGTGTTTTTTTTGGGGTTTTTTTGGTTTTTTTTTGGTTTTGCCCTGTACTCTCTCCCTCGCTGTAGCTCTCAGGAAGTAATGATAAAGGGAAAAAAAGAAGGGAAAAAAAAAGAGGCAAGGACATAAAAAATAAAGGGCTACTAATAAGATGAGGAAGATCAAATTTATTTCATGGAATGTAGGAGGGATAACAACCCCCAAAAAAAGAAAGCTGATAATTAGATACTTAGCTAAATTTAAACCTGATATTGTCCTATTGCAGGAAACGCACTTGAAAAACACTGAAGCCCAGAAACTTAAGTGTAGCTGGGTAGGACAAGTAATAGCATCAGATTGTACTAGGAGGAAACGGGGGGTCGCTTTTTTATTTAATAAAGACTTGGAATATAATATCCGAGAAAGTCAAATAGATTTTAATGATAGATGGATAATTTTAACAGTGGACATTAAAAAAATAAAATATGTAGTGTGTAACGTTTATGGGCCCAATGTCAAGGACCAACTGTTTTGGAGTGACATGACGGCAAGACTAATGTTGAAGGAAGATCCAAATATAATTCTTGTTGGAGACTTTAACTTAACCCCTATACCATCATTAGATAGGTTGTCCCACAGACAGAATAGAAGGCCTATGCAAAACTCTCAAATATTTTTTCAAATATGTGAAGAACTAAGTTTACATGATATATGGCGGGTTCAGCACCCCGAGGGAAAAAGCTTTACCTGTAAATCTCAGGTACATAGATCTCTCTCGCGCATTGATTTTTTTTTAGTCTCAAATGCTTTATTACAGGAAGAGATATGCACAGATATCGGTGAAATTACAATATCAGATCATGCTACAATATCACTGGAGGTAGGGGCGCGTGATGAGTATATACAGGGGGGAAATAATTTTTTAATCAAGAGTATGCTAATAACTACTAAATATTTTGGGAGGCGGCCAAAGCATATCTAAGGGGAGAGATTAAATTATATATGATTACTCTAAAAAAAAAGACCACAGCTCATGAGATTCAGTTAACAAAAGCCGTTGCCAGGGCTCTTCAGAATTATACAAATAATACATTAAGGAAATATTGGCTAGAGTATAGAAAGGCCAAACAAGAAAGAGACTCGTTTCTTCTAGCTAAAGTGATAAAGCAGGAAGCCAGAGTAAACTCTGCTTATGGTGGTAAATATGGTAAATCAGTGAAGTATCTGTCAAGGTTAGATAAAGCCAGAAACCGGAAGAATATAATTGAGAATGTGATTGTAGAGGGTCAAAATTACACACAAACTGAAGATATTAGTAAAGCTTTCTATGGATACTATAAGAATATATATGCCTCGAAAGCTATAGATAAAGAAGCCAGTAAGACATTTTGGAGCTGTATTACTTGTCCACAGATCACTGCAGATCAAGTGAAGGTAATGAATTTGCCTATCTCCCCAGACGAGGTTATAAAAGCGATAGAGGCAACTAAATTGGGCAAGGCACCTGGACCAGACCAAATACCGGCTGAGTTCTACAGGCTCCTAAAATCAGAAATTGTTTTTATTTTAACTTGTTTATTCAATGAATATTTTATGGAGGGAAAATTAATGTCAAGGTTTTTCTCCGCGTCAGTCATAACCCTTATACCAAAAAAAGATAAAAATTTAACAGATTTAGGGTCATATAGACCTATCTCCCTGCTGAATATAGATTACAAACTGTTAACATCCATAATAGCGAATCGTCTTAAGGAAGTACTCCAAGAAATTATCCATCAAGATCAAGCGGGTTTCATGTGCAATAGGTCACTTACTAAAAATATTAGAAAAGCATATATGCTAATAGAATATTTTTGGAATAAAATTAATAAGGAGAAAATAACATATCAAGATGATATTGCTATGGTTATGATTGACGCGGAGAAGGCATTTGACTCCATAATATGGGAACACTTATATGTGGCCCTGACAAAATTTGGTTTCTCAGGAAATTTGATAGAATTTATTAAAACTATATACAATTATCCAATTTCCTCTATAGCGATTAATAATACCCAAACTTCTTTTTTTTAAATGGAGAAAGGTACCCGTCAGGGCTGCCCGCTTTCCCCCCTTTTATTTAATTTGGCCATTGAACCCTTGGCAATTTATCTACGTCAAGAACTTGAGGGGATAAATATAGGCGAACAGAAATTAGTTTTGTCACTCTATGCAGACGACTTATTATTATATTTTAAACATACACATAAAAATATTCCCATAGCATTTGGTGCTTTAGAACTATTT
The DNA here is from genome assembly GCF_027579735.1 of Bombina bombina. Classification (NCBI taxonomy): domain Eukaryota; kingdom Metazoa; phylum Chordata; class Amphibia; order Anura; family Bombinatoridae; genus Bombina; species Bombina bombina. The sequence goes on along the minus strand of NC_069500.1, from coordinate 262,974,502 downwards.
AGCAGAATCTCAGGCTATAAGGTAAACACAATTAAATCTGAGATATTATGGATATATAAAAATAAGGATAGTAGGATTCAATATGATCTAAAAGAGGTCGAGAGTTTCAGATATCTTGGGATTATATTACATAGAGATCCAAACAGCTGGTACAGACTTAATTTTACTCCTTTCTTTACTAACATTAAAGCCAAATTACAACGTTGGGCATTACTTCCAATTTCTCTATCAGCTAAAACTACAATGATAAAAAATATTCTGTTCCCAAAGATATTATTTGTAATGAATAATCTCCCTTTATTTATCAAAGCAAAAGATATTAAAATATTTAACCAGGCCTGTGCTAAGTTTCTTTGGAATAAGTCAAGACAGATGATTTCGATTAAAAAACTATCTCAACAGAAGGAGCATGGCGGTTTAGCTTTCCCCGACATTAAGTCATATAACTTAGCTATTCTGGCACGTTATGGGATAGACTGGCTGCATGCTGGCAAGGCATTGACGAATATAAGTTTAGAAGAGACCATTATATATCCGTTTTCTTGTAAAACAATTTTACACTGCGTGAGTGTCCAACTATTAAATAGTATAAAATTGTGCACCAGTATCTATAATGTAGTTAAAGCCTGGCAACTTCTATGCTCTCGGCTTAAGATCAACTTCCATATTTCATCTTTTCTATTGATTAGAGGAAATCCTGAGTTTCTACCTGGGTGTTTTTATAAACCATTTAGAGAATGGGATAATAAAGGACTTTCTAAGATAATACAGCTCTTAGATGAGCAAGCTAATATAAGAACCTTTGAAAGCATTGCCAATGAATTTAATCTTTCCAACAAACACTTCTTTGCCTATTTACAGCTACGTAATTTTTTAAATAAGAAACTACAGCTCGGAAATTGGTCGGAATGCTTTGCAGAAATTGGAGGGTATATAAAGTTATATAAACAATGAAAACACTCTATTTCGCTCTTATACAATATCTTACTGGCTAAGCAGGGTCAATTATACTCTGATCAATATATCTCACACTGGTTGAGATACTTTGAAGGAATTAATCATGATTTGATTAAAAAAAGTATTAAATGGCTGGTGGAAGCGCCCCTTCGCTTCTCCTGGCATGAATCCCACCTAAAATTACTCAATAATGCATATATCTCACCGAAAAGATTAGCCCAGTGGTCTCAGGATAGCATGGGCCTTTGCTATAAATGTTCTTTGCCTTGGGCAGATTTGTTACACTGTTTTTGGTATTGCCCGAAAGTGCGGCAATTCTGGCAGAAAGTTAATTTTTGGTTAAATAAGCTGGACTCGGAGTATTCTATTTCTGACCCAAAAATGATTGTTTTCTTAAGTGCAGGAGGTCATAATGCTGACCTGATTAATACGATTATATTAATTGTCCGCAATCTATTATTAAAAAGTTGGAAACATAGAAAATCCCCCTCTTTCACTATATTTTTGGAAGCTGTAAAACAACAGATTATTTTTGAACAGTATAATATCTCTAAATTACATAGCAAACAAATTCAAAGATTCTTTAATAAATGGACCAAAATTATCCAGGTATATCCTCTTACCATACAGTATATTCTTACTAAAGAGTTCCATAAAACAGAATATTTTGAAGGCCTAATTTTGAGAGAAGTGTTCCCAGTGGCATGGTTCTGAGAGCTTATAGCGGGGGAGAGGTAACTTTTTTTTTTTTTTTTTTTTAACGCACCAGAAAAACGGCAGAATAGTCATAGTTTTACTTTTCTTTTTCTTTTTGTTTGGACAAGTATGCATGTAAACAAGATTATATGCTCTGTATGATGCACTGACATCAACTTATTTCTTTACTATGTATGTATCCCGATTTATCCTGCGCGGTGCACAAACATGAGCGAATGTGCTCTTTTGTTACTTTTTATTTCTTTCTGTCAAAAATTAAATAAAGCATTTAAAAAAAAAAAAAAAAGAAAAGTCATTTCCAATTGCTTTCTTTTAACAAAAAAATCCATTCAGTCGGAAAACCAAATGTCTTTTCAGGAGCAAATTACTGATAGATTGTGATAGACCCCTTAATTTTTTTAAAAGCAAATTCAAAAATACGCCTGCCATAGAAGTGAAGGATGCAAACCTGCAATAATCAATGTACCTGGGGAAGTCAGTGAATATGACAACATACCTGCATTATTTATGCTGTTTCACATGATTTTGAATAGTGGATTACCAGATTTTGAGCACTTTTTAAATGGATTTTCATTCAGCTAGATTACAAGTTGAAAAATTGTCCATTGCGCGTGGAATGGCAGGTAACGCATATTACAAGTCAATGCGGTATAGCTATACCGCAAGCATTTAAGCCTGAACGCAACCCTTCATTCTGCACTCAACAAATGACGTTTGAGTGTGGGATTTTTCATAGTGCCGTATTACAGGTTGTGCGGTCCGGCTAAAATGCTTGCATTACAGCCTATACTGTACCGACACGATCCATTCCGCGATCTGAGACCAGTAGTTATAGATTTTGCGAAACAAAACTCATAACTAAAATAAATCTAGTAACCCCTAAACCGCCGACCCCCACATCGCCAACTCTATAATAAAACTATTAACCCCTAAAATGCCGGCCTCCCACATTGCCCTGACTATATTAAAACTGCTAACCCCTAAACCGCCAGCCCCTCACATTGCCAACACTATAATAAAACTATTAACCCCTAAATCGCCAGTCCCCCATATCGACAGCACTATAATAAAACTATTAACCTCTAAACCGCCGGCCCCCCACATCGCAACTGATAAACTAAACCTATTAACGCCTAAACCTAACACCCCCCTAACTTTATATTAAAAGTTACAATATAACTTTCTTAAAATACATAAAAACTAAAAAAAAAACTAAGATTAAACTATAAATTAACCTAACAACTGTTCTAATAAAATAGAAAACTACCAATTAAAAAAAATGACAAATTTAAGTAAACCTAATACAATGAAAAAAAAATTAAAAATCTAACATTACATAAAATAAAAAAACGAAATTATCCAAAATAATAACAATTACACCTAATCTAATAGCCCTATAAAAAAGCTCCCTAACCTAACAATAAACTACCAATAGCTCTTAAAAGGGCCTTTTGTAGGGCATTGCCCTAAGTTAAACAGCTCTTTTACATTAAGAAATTATAAAGTCCCCTCTAAAAGTAAATAAAAAAACTCACTCAACCAACCCCCAAAATAAAAAAAGTCTAAAAAAATCCTAAGGTACCCATTGCCTAAAGGGGCATTTGTATGGGCATTGCCCTTAAAAGGGCATTTAGCTCTTTTACTGCCCATCCCTAATCTAAAAAGAAAAAAAAAAAATTCAAATTTTAGTAGCTCTCATCCTATTGGCTGATTTCAAAATGTCAGCCAATAGGAATGCAAGGTGCCCCGTATTTAAACGGGTACATTACATTCAAGCTTCAGTGTACGGCGGTGACCGTATGAAGAGGATCCTCCACTCTGGATGTCCGCGCCGCTGGCAACAATGGTCCGCGCCTCCACAGCTTTGCGCCTCCGGGATGAAGATAGAAGATGCCGCCTGGATGAAGACTTCTCTCCACCTGGATGAAGATGGATGTCCGGACTTCTGGAATCGTGAGTAGATTTTCTGGGATTAGTGTTAGTTTTTTTTGTTTTTTTTGGGTGGGGTTTTTTTTTTAGATTAGGGATGGGCAGTAAAAGAGCTGAATGCCCTTTTATGGGCAATGCCCATACAAATGCCCGTTAGGGGCAATGGGTAGCTTTTTTTAGACTTAGGTTTTTTTATTTTGGGGGTTGGTTGGGTGGGGGGGGTACTTTTAGGGGGGACTTTGTAATTTTTTAATGTAAAAGAGCTGTTTAACTTAGGGCTGATATAGCTATAACTAGCTATAACTACACACAAGGAAAATAGAACACAAACAATATTTAGAAAAACAAATAAAACCATGAATAATAGATTTCCTAATAACAACTAAAATCATAACCAAACATTTCCGGAATGTAGAAACTCTGACTATAATAAACACCAGACTCCACATAGGAGACAGGAATATAGAACAGCTCCGGAATATAAAGGTAATAACTACTAGAAATATAACCAACCTAGAGAACAGGAACATAGAAATAATTTTTATGATAATAGAACAGAGAAAAGGAGTCAACACCACACTGGACATCAGTGAAGAGATCAAGTAACATCACACTATAGTAGTAACTATAATAGTAATTACAAAATGAGAAACACATATAATAGGGACTGGTATGGATCAAACGCCGACAACAGACGGAGATATAATTCAGGATACACACACACAACCCTACAAATAACAAGTTTAGAGAACCACAACCCATTCCTCTACAAAATAAATACACAACATTAGATGAAATTAGAGAAGACAACATCGAGTCTACCCCTTTTTTTAGAGTTGGGTCTCCCAGGAGAAGGAACATCTTGGGGGCAAAAAACAGAAACCCCAAGGGAAAAGAGATGGGTACAGAAAGGAAAAAGAAGATTAGAGGAAAAAGAGGATGAGGAAGACAGGCAAGGGAACAAAAGGTGGAAATAGTTAATGCAGGTGGAATTTTTAACCTGAGCAACACCACCCTTAATCGAGAGCAAGAAAAAGTTCTGAGTAAGGGCCTGTCCTTTGCCCCCACATGTAGAATCAATAGATTTAATACTATGATCAATGTAAACCAGTATGTCAGAAAATTGACATTAAAAAGGTATTTTCTAAAATCCGAATGAACGCACATTAGAAATCCCTAAACAAGAGACTGACTACTACAACCATACCAATCAAACCCAAATCTACATTTTATCCCACTCAAGAAAAGGGAAAATATCTTATTTGAAAAGTCTGTAAAAGAAGATTTACAGAAACAGAATCACAAACACAGACAGAGACAGAATCTAACGAGAAAAGAAAACACCATGTTAAAAGAACTAAAAAAAAACCCAGACATCATAATCAAAGCAGCAGACAAGGGCGGGGGTCTTGTGATCCTAAATACAACAGACTATCTAGATGAAGCATATCCGCCTGCTTAACGATGTAGACACATATAGAAGATTAAAGCACGACCCCATTAGAGAATACAGTGAACATTTATATAAACTACTCTTCAATGCCAAACATGAAAAAATAGTTAACGAGAAAGAATTTAATTTCCTAAAAATAACACATTCCATCACCTAGATCTTTTATTATCTTCCTAAAATTCATACATCTCTAAATAAACCACCAGGCAGATCTATTATTTTGGGTATCAATTCTTTGACTTCAAACCTATCCCAGTACGTAGATACTTTTCTTCAAAAATATGTTATAACTTCACTTACATATCTAAAAGACTCAACACAATTTTTCAATACTCTAGAGAGTATATCATGGCAAGACAACATGTTACTAGCTACATGCTATGTGAATGTGTTATACACTAATATCGCTCACTCACTGGGTCTAGAATCTACTAAATTCTATCTACACAAAGATGACAATACTCCCACTGTACAAACAGATTTTATCCTACAATGTATTGATTATAAACTAAATAATAACTATTTTAGTTTTAATGGGGAATTCTTTCTCCAAACCAAAGGGACAGCCATGGGTATGAGGTTTGCGCCCAGCTATGCCTACTTTTTTATGGGAAGATTTGAGCAAGCACATATCACACATAAACACACAGTGGGGCACAAATCTCATACTCTTTAAGAGATATATTGATGATCTTTTCATTATCTGGCAGGGGGGCAAGGAACTACTAAAGATGTTCATGGAGGACCTTAATCATAATAAGTGGGGCGTATTGTTTACTTATGAATACAGCCAACAGAATATCAATTTCCTAGATGTATCTATTCAAATAAAAAAGACAATACTATTAAGAGTATGCGTCCACGCATACAAAGTGAATAGAAAGGGGACCAGCAAAAGAAAAAAAAAAAGACCCCTTTACAAAAGAAACGTTATATGAATGAGTTAATACAACTACCAGGAGAAATTCAACTCTGACCAGCCCGGCAGAACCCTCTACTAGTTTAAATTTCAGAAACTGCCTTTAATACTTAACAAGAAACCACTCTTGTATCAGGGGAGCAATCTCTCTACCGACTTTACCCTTACACAAATACAGCCTAGCCTGGTTTTAATAAATTTTTTGTGTACCCTTGAACTAATTCACCACGAGTCTCATACCACAATTAAACAGAGAGCAACCTTTAAGAGTAAAACATAGATTGAACTGAGTTAAGAATAACCCTCCTATCAAAAGGGTGTGCCTGCCAATAAAGAACTATACACACTTCGCTCTCCAAACAATAGTTTAAATAAAGAAGGCACTTTTTCAAGAAAAAGACAATGCAACAGTCATTCATTACCCAGGTAACTTACTGTCACCAAGTCATGTGGTAGCAATCAATGATATAACAATTGCTTTACAGAGACATCTACCAATAAAGAAAATTTTGAGGCAGAACAAAAACTATGCCATAATACAGATCAAATGAAAGTAGCAATAATGTTGTGAGTCCGTAGACTGCCGAGCCAGTCTTTCTGTAGCTGTCAAGGCAAAAGAAATTAAAGTTATAAATCTTCCGCCAAAAAGCTTCCTTCCAAAGCCTCCTTCAATTTTATCAGGCAGTAGACAGAGTAAGCAAAGAGCGATCATAAATTCCCCATACACACTAGTCCAGGACCATTTGTCATAGGAAAATACAACTTATTTTAGCACGGCATTAATACTCTGGCTAGGATGGAGTGTCACTGCTACAAGCCAGGCTCTCTGAGCATCACAGCCTTATAGGGCTAGATAGGGAGTATAGGCACTGAGAAACTTTTGCGGATAACCAGATGCCCAAGTGACATCAACCAAGGTAAAAAGAACACATAAAGTACCCTGTTTTCCAGCGGTGATTCTCTAGACAGCCGGAATAACAGCCGGCCCGCCTTCTTAACAAAACACGGCTGCAGCAGATTTCTGTGTCACGGTCTCGGGTTTCACATAAACATAGCCGGCACACCGAGGGTCAAAGGCATCTGCAGAGAAGCAGCACTGCTCCACTGCTCCTTTCCACGCTGTTAAACTCCCCACCAGGGGGGGAAGGCCGGTAATCTGGGACCAAGCCTTACAGTGAAGCAGCTCCGTGTGTGCTCCGTCGCTTATGCTGTGCTTGTATGTACCTCTAGCCTCGCTCCGGTCCTCTGTCTGTTTACCCGCACACGGGTCTTTTCAGCGACATTGAACTTCCAGGTTAACTCTATTTTAGGGACCAGCCTTACAGGAACAATGCTCTCCCCGAGTTCTCCTTCTGAGCACCCCAGCCCAGTATAACGTAGCACCATGGAGTTTGATTCTAACCCCTGTAACGACAGGTTGCCAAGCCACAGGACTCACTTGAAAGTCGCCAGCGTATTCCTCCTACACCCCTTTCCAGGTGCAGCTTGCCGAAAGCAGGAATAAAAGATAACCAACTGCGGTACAGTTGGAGCCGTGACCGGCTACTGTAGACTTCCCTCTCTCATGCAGGTCTGACCCCTGCCGAGCGCCACACTCCAAACCTGGGCAAGCTTCCAGGTAAGTAGCGGAGAGCTGGGAGCTGATGGTGTCGGCGTCCTCTCACCACACCGGCATGCAGGTAGTCTGCACAACTCCTCCCACCGGAAGTCTCTCAGTCTCCTCACCCACTAGGGGACAAGTTATGGACAGACAATACTATTAATACTAAGACTTTTTTCAAACAAGTAGATTCTAACAATTACATACACTACGACAGCTGCCACAATGAACAATGGAAAATCAATGTACCCAAAGGGCAATTTATGAGATTAAGGAAGAACTGCTCAGACATATAAAGACCAAGCTCAAATACTAAACTATAAAAACCAAGGTCAAATACTTACAAACAGATTTATAGAGAGGGGGTACAGGGAGGAACTTGTGAAAGAAGCAATGAGTAGCATAGAGAAATTAGAAAGAAAAAATCTCACAAACCCCCAAAAGTGTATAGAACAGAAGAAGAAGAAGAATTACGATACAACTTTCATTACACAATACAGTTCCGATTTCATACTAATAATGAAAATATTACACGGACATTGTCATCTAGTTCAAAAATACCCCATCTTGAATGAAATCATAGACGATAAACGTAAAATCATCTATAGGAGAGCAAAAACCCTCAAAACCCTATTAGTCCTGAGTGAATATAAGAAAAAAGATGGAAAAGTTAACAAAGATATAGAAGGCAATAAACTAGAAGGGTTCTACCCTTGACATAGGTGTAAGGCATAGTTCAGCAAAAAAATGTAAGGTAGTTGAATCCACAAATTCTGATTTTAAATTCACCATCAAAAATGTCATTAGATGCACAGACTCCAACGTAGTATATATCATTCAATGCACATGTAAAAAGCAGTACTTGGGCCAAACAGGACGCCCCCTATGGGACAGAATCAGACAACACCTACTGATATTAAAATGGGGGTTTAAAGACCATCTCCTTTCAATGCATTTTAAAGAGAGTCATGGCCAAAAAACAGATGGTCTACTATATTGGGGTGTGAAAAAAGTAAAACTAAAGCGACGAGGCAATATCACAAAACACCTATTACTTACTGAAGCAGAACATATATATAACTTTAGCACATTGATACCAGGAGGCTTAAATTCCAAATTAGTTCTAAACCCCATTCAACTAATTGTCAATACATTTACAAACAGAGAATCGTTTTTTCTTAACATTTCACTTAGGAACTCTCATTTTTTCCTTAATTTTTTTTCAAAATTAACTTTTTTCAAAAGAATTTTTTCTTTTTTTCCAAAATAATTTATTTTTAAACCGTAAACTGAAAAACTTTTTGTCTTCTTTAAATTTTTAATAAATAAAAATAGTATGACAACCCCTTTTTCTACACATTATATATTTACTCATATGAGCATATACGTGGTGAAGGGAATTTCTTCTCACTACTTACACAACTGAATGTAAATTGTATACTAATATTTGAGATTTTTTTACCGCTCTCTCATACTTACTTACATGATAGAATGACTGCATATGACGAAAGGTATTGAATCTGTTTGACTATATAATCAGAGATGATACATACACTCACAGAAAATAAATAAATGGAATTAAAAAACGGAGCAATCCCATAGGCTGATGGAGACAACACCTAAAAAGTAATACTGGGCCTTTAAGGGTTGCACACGGCACCTTTAAGGAGGTATAAATAGAAGCACTGAATACACAACAAGCCATCTTGATAAAGGCATTACACTGCCAAAACTAGTAGAAGAAAGGCTTGTTGTTCAGGAGGATTACAAAATACACAGTGATACAATCACAGCCTTTTTTCAAATTTGAAGCCAAATCCTGCATCGACCATCCGATTGGCTACTAGCCAGGTGTACCCCTTGCAGCACAGTCAGTGAAGATGCTGGGCAAAAGCTGAATACCTACAGCTAGGAGATCCACAGCAGACTCAATGTGACTGCATTTTGGAATTATAACAAGCATCACCACAGAGGTCCGGTAAGGATAGTAATACTTTGAAGTTAACAGTGGATAACTGACCGGTCAGTTTTTTATCTACCTTTTATCTACCTTGACACTTGGAGTACAATATTACATATACTAAAATACAGCAGAGAAACCTAACTATTCTAAAGGAAATATACACATTGCATTAAGCTTCCATCTAACATTCTGCTGATTAGCAACAGTGTATTTGATCTATTCATATAAACCTGATGTCAGTGTGAAGCCTAATACCCATGCATTAGCAGTTTATGACAATAGATTTGAACCAGTTTTCTTTTGCATTTCAACGGTGTTACAAATTACTGAAATAAAGGATACCGTACGTAACACTGCTTGAACTCACCTATTGTAACTGATTACATTTTAAATTATAGCACATTTTAATGTAGATTATATCTGTATATTGCTGGATTTTGTTTCTATAGTTGTGACCACAACATTTTTACACACTATTATGCATATTCTGACCATTATTTTATCTGTCATATACCCTTTTTTTATTTTACTTATTTCATATGAACTAAACATTTTTATATACTATTTTTAGTATTTGATTTTTTCCCACCTACACCCTCTCCAGAGCGCCACTCTTAACAACCCCTTTAATTTAGGTTTTTTAATTGGTAGTTTTTTTTATTTTGTCAGAATAGTTATGTTAGGTTAATTTATAGTTTAATCTTTTTTTTATTTCACAGTTAAATTTGTATTTTTTTTAAGATTGTTATAATGTAACTTTTAATTTAAAGTTAGGGGCAAGTTAGGTTTAGGGGTTAATAGTTTAATTTAGTGTTTTGCGATGTGGGGGTGCTGGCAGTTTAGGGGTTAATACGTTTAGTTATTTGCGATGTGGGTGGCTAGCGGTTTAGGGGTTAATAGGTTTATTATAGTAGTAGCGATGTGGGTGGGCGGCGAATAAGGGGTTAATAGGTTATTAGTTGCGATGTGGGGGCGACAGTTTAGGGGTTAATAGGTTTATTTAGTGTTAGCTATGTCGGGGGTGGCGGAATAGGGGTTCATAGGTTTATTTAGTGTTAGCGATGTCGGGGGGTGGCGGATTTGGGGTTAATAGGTTTATTTATTAATAAAAAAGAATCTCAGCACCTGAGTCTTAGAATGCTTTAATTTATTTCATCCAAAACATTTTTTAACTTTAGACAGTATAAGTCAGGGGAAACATGTTCACATACTCATCTTCACACAAACCCCATCCACCATACATAAGCCGCTCCAAAATGCTAGCCAAGTAATCACACTCTACTCAGCCAATCAATAAAAAAGAAAAAAAAAGGAAAAAAGAAAAAAATTACTCAGAAACCAGACCGCATTCATATACATATTACTTTTTCTGTTCAGCGACCCTCACAACACCATAACCTTCCTTGGGACTTAATCGCACCCCCCACACTGGGGATTCCTTTTTTGGAACTATTTTTTTCTGTTATTCATTTGGGACACAAAACTAGTACCCACATTTTCCTTGTGCCCATCAGCATTTTTTCAAGATTGGCCAATCTTTCTCAATTTTAGGCATCACTATATGTATTTAGTACTGCATGTTTTTATTGGTTTTTGATCAACACTATATTTTATTTTATTAAATACCAATGTTATTCTTATACCACTCTTTTTTTAACTTATAGTCGTATCTAATAATTCTTTTTCCGGTCATTTTTTTTGTTTATATTATAACTCCACGGTTCACTACACAGTTGTATTTTAACACCTCGCTTTTTCTTGCTCTCCGGCTACTTAGCTTGCCAGCACTGATTATATTGCTCCACACTGACAGCACTGACTGTCTTGTTTTTTTCTTATTCGCTACTATTTGCTACACATCTTTTTCGGCCAAACAGTCTGCATTGTTTCAAACTCTAGTTTTTCTAACGAATATTATTTTTTTATTTTTATATTTTTTTAGTTTATAGTTATGCTTCTAGTATCATTTAGCCAAAGTTAACACTTTTTCATATACACTGTCACAACATTGTATCCTCTTCTATACGGGCACTTCATTTGCCAGTAGCTTTCAGCTATTGTCGTTATATATGATTAGACTTTTAATTTTGCACTAGTTATACTTTAGTTATACTTCTAAACACATTTTTTATTCTTAACTAAAGATATCAATTTATCCATTGTCTAATTTATTGCTCTTCATTCTCCTTGTGATTCCTAAGTATACTTAAGTCAAATTTTCAGGTGCTCCTTCACCTGTTCTCTTGTTTTATATATCGCATCCGCTAGCACACATAAACCTTCTCTTGCACCAGTATATGTGACCGAGGTATATAATAAACAGTCCCAACTTCACACTGTAGTAATCTTCACACACTATGCTCAAATAGTCAAACACTTAGTATACGGCTTCATCAACCTCTTCGTATACCGCTTCAGCAGCCACTCACAGTATTATGTGGAGACCAGTATTACCTGGGTCTTGAATTCTGTCCAATGCTCCGTGGTGTATAAGGCATGAGTGAGACTTACCGCAGTCATGTGTGTGAATATATACTGTCAGATTTTCCAGACCCTCCGGTCTCCTACCTCAATGTTCCAGACCTCCGTGTACCTGATTTAGTGCGCAGCCTTCCAGACACAGGACCATGCAGGTGTAAGCATCATAACAACTCTGACGCACATTTTCGTGCGTCAAGAAGAATGTAGGTGTGTCTTCACAGGGAGCTTTTTGTAGGTCAAATACTAAATCCTGATTGGAGCAACCCATACACACCTCCACATACGTACATGCTACGAAAACCTAACCAATGTCTTTCATTCAGATACAGCAGCTAAGTTCTAACTTTTAACTAATTATGTGAATTCTGGCTAAATCAGCAGATCCTAGAATTATACACGAAATTGCCACCCTAACTTTAATTTTAAGAAAATGGGGTTTGTGTGAAGATGAGTATGTGAACATGTTTCCCCTGACTTATGCGGTCTAAAGTTAAAAAAATGTTTTGGATGAAATAAATTAAAGCGTTTTAAGACTCTGGTGCTGGGATTCTATTGTATTATTAAATTACAGGGTAAGGAGACTAGACCCTATCCCGGGCACTAGCATTTAAGTGAATTATTTGATTGAAAGGTAGCTGTGCTGTCACTGTATAAATTTATTAGGTTTATTTATTAGTTGCGATGTGGGGGCCGGCGGTTTAGGGGTTAATCACTTTATTTAGCGTTGGCAATGTCAGGGAGTGGTGGATTAGGGGTTAATAACTTTTTTTAGTGTCAGCGATGTCAGGGAGTTGCAGATTAGGGCTGTTTAGATTAGGGGTTTAAGTTAGGGTGTTAGGTTTAAACGTAATTTTCTTTTCTCCATAGACATCAATGGGGTTGCGTTACAGCGATTTGCCATTCCGTGATCACAGGTGTTAGTTTTTTTTCTAACACTCTCTCCCCATTGATGTCAATGGGGGAAAGCGTGCACAAGCACGTAAACTCAGCCTATGGCTTTTGTGCGATATGGAGCTTAATGCACCGTAACGCACAGCACAAGGAGGTTTTTCAGTAACTCGTAAAGGCAGCGCTATGGAAAGTGTGATACTGCTCATTTTATTGCATTATTTACGCACCAGGTATAGCGCAAAACTCGTAATCTAGGTGATTATATCTTAGACTGGGTATCTTTTTTTTATACAGACAAAAAGTAATATTATAGAAGAATGGTGTTCAAACATCATATCTTATAGTAAACTCTGTTATTAAATGTTTACATTTAAATTATCTCACTCCAAGATCTATTTTTTAACTGAATATTTATGATCGTTGCAATTATTAATTATGAAGACACTACAATTTACCAGGAAATAGAAAAAAAATACACATTTAATTTGAAATTTCTACATTTTAATGTAATAATGAAATACAATGTAACAGTGCAATTATGGTATATTTCTAGTCAGCATGGGGTGGGTAATTATGCTTATTACCATTACTAAAAATAGAACAGACTGCCTACCTCATAGCAGGGTATTATATCATAAACAAGCTTTGTGCTTTTAGGTCATTTGTCATTTTATTATATAAATGCTACTTTACCACTACATAGCTAATAAATGTCATTTCTGTATGTGTTCTTATACACTGTTCACCTGCAAAATGAATGAAGGAATTAGATTGATTCATGCTGCAAGTACGTAAGGATTTATGTCTCTGAGGCCCTGGGTTACTTGAATATTAGATGTAACTAAATTAGTAAAATATAATATTAGGACACCTAAAGACGCTGGATCTTCCATTTGCTGCTATAGTGCTGTATTTCTGTGTAAAGAGTGAGTTATTTAGTTATTTAATAACATTTAAATACATATTAATTGAGATGCATATATTTGTCCATAGATGGTAATGTTTTTATTCCCTATTGCAAGCAATGAGGGGGAAATTAAAAGTGAATATCACGCAGAGACCCTGCCCTTCCCCAAAGGACGCATGTAGGGAAATTTAGGATCCCAGGGAATGGATGCGATAAACCAAATCAAATGTTTTACTTGATCATTTAAGACACTTAAAGGGACAGTGTAGTCAAAAATAAACTTTTATGATTCAGATAGGGCACGTAATTTTAAACAACTTTTCAATTTACTTTTATCATCAAATTTGCTTTGTTCTCTTGGTATTCTTAGTTCAAAGCTAAACCTAGGTAGGGTCATATGCTAATTTCTTAGCCCTTGAAGGCCGCCTCTTATCTAAATGCCAGTTTTTTAAGATTTGAAAAAAGTTTCCAATTTACTTCTATTATCAAATTTGCTTCGTTCCCATGATATTCTGTGTAGAAGAGACACCTAGATAGGCATCTGGAGCACTACAGGACAGGTAATAGTGCTCCCATCTAGTGCTCTTGCAAATTGCTTATAGTGCACCAGAAATGGGTTGGCTCCTAAGCATACGTCTATGCTTTTCAACAAAAGATATCAAGAGAAAAAAATTGATAATAGAAGTAAATTAGAAAGTTGTTGAAAATTGCATGCTCTATCTGAATCATGAAAGGACAATTTTGGGTTTCATTCCCCTTTGCATAAAAACAGTTGTGTGTAGATGTTTGCCTTTGCTAACTGCATGGTCACACTCAGATTAGCAACAGTCACAGACACCTGTATGTTAATAGAGCAACAATGTGTGAGGCTTCATATAAATGTCATAACTAATTGTATTATTTAACTCCTAGAGTGCCAAGCACATTAACTTAAAGGGACATGATACAGAAATGTTGCATTACGTGAACTTGATGCAGCATATCTGTAAAAAGCAGAGTAGAAAAAATCTAATGATGTAAAAAGAGGCTATTTTTACCTCAAAATTTCCTCAGGAGCCACATTCCACTGTGAAGGGACTTTAAGCAGCCCATCTGGATGCTAGCCCTGGGACTTGCAAGCGAGCATGCATCTCTCATGTGCAGACACAGTCACTTCACTTCTTCACTTCCAAGAACATAAAGGGACACTGAACCCAATTTTTTTCTTTCGTGATTCAGATAGAGCATGCAATTTTAAGCAACTTTCTAATTTACTCCTATTATCATTTTTTCTTCGTTCGCTTGCTATCTTTATTTGAAAAAGAAGGCAGCTAAGCTTTTTTTCTTGGTTCAGGACTCTGGACAGCACTTTTTATTGGTGGATGAATTTATCCACCAATCAGCAAGGACAATCCAGGTTGTTCACAAAAAAATGGGCCGGCATCTAAACTTACATTCTTGCATTTCAAATAAAGATACCAAGAGAATAAAGGAAATGTGATAACAGGAGTAAATTAGAAAGTTGCTTAAAATGTCGTGCTCTATCTGAATCATGAAAGAAAAAAATTGGGTTCAGTGTCCCTTTAACTATGAAATTCCATAAAGCAAAGTGCTACCTGAAGCTGAAGAAATGTCTAGGTAAAATATCTAGACATTTTTTTAAATTGAGATGTTCATGTAATATTTTCTTGTCAGCAGCTATAACCTAGGTTCTTTGCTGCTCCTGAGCCTACCTAGATAAACTTTTCAGTAAAGGATAACAAGGAGAAGGAAGCAAATTAAATAATAGAAGTAAATTGGAAAGTTGTTTAAAAATGTTTCCTCTGTCTAAATCATGAATGTCTAATTATGACTTTACTGTTCCTTTAAAAACAAAGTATCCCTTCCACACCAACGCCCTTATGCTATGTTACAAGTACTATTTTACTATTAACCTCTCCTAGTCACATAATCTTCATAAAAATATATTACAAGACCACTCATTTGATAGAGGGGCTCCCACCATTTAAATAAAGAGTATGATATCCTTATAGATGTCAAGTGATTATCTTAATAATGTCAGCAAATGCTAAATTAATTTTGCCATGTGACTGATATCAGGGCCTTAATATCAATCACCGAGATTACGAGTTTGGCGTTAGCCTTAAAAAGCAGCGTTGGGTCCCAACGCTGCTTTTTACCTAACGCTGGTATTACGAGTCAGGCAGGAAAGGGTCTACCGCTTACTTTTCTTCCGCTACTCGAGGCTACCGCAAATTCCTTTACGTCAATTGCGTATCCTATCTTTTAATGGGATTTGCATAACGCCGGTATTACGAGTCTTGGAAGAAGTGAGCGGTAGACACCCTCCTGTTAAGAGTTTTATGGGCTAAAGCCGTAACATAAAACTCTTAACCCCTTAATGACCACAGCACTTTTCCATTTTCTGTCCGTTTGGGACCAAGGCTATTTTTACATTTCTGCAGTGTTTGTGTTTAGCTGTAATTTTCCTCTTACTCATTTACTGTACCCACACATATTATATACCGTTTTTCTCGCCATTAAATGGACTTTCTAAAGATACCATTATTTTCATCATATCTTATCATTTACTATAAAAAAATTATAAAATATGAGGAAAAAATTGAAAAAAACACACTTTTTCTAACTTTGACCCCCAAAATCTGTTGCACATCTACAACCACCAAAAAACACCCATGCTAAATAGTTTCTACATTTTGTCCAGAGTTTAGAAATACCCAATGTTTATATGTTCTTTGCTTTTTTTGCAAGTTATAGGGCCATAAATACAAGTAGCACTTTGCTATTTCCAAACCATTATTTTTCAAAATTAGCGCTAGTTACATTAGAACACTGATATCTTTCAGGGATCTCTGAATATCCATTGACATGTAGATATTTTTTTTAGTAGACATCCCAAAGTATTCATCTAGGCCCATTTTGGTATATTTCATGCCACCATTTCACCGCCAAATGCGATTAAATACAAAAAATCGTTCACTTTTTTACCAATTTTTTCACAAACTTTTGGTTCCTCACTGAAATTATTTACAAACAGCTTGTGCAATTATGGCTTAAATGGTTGTAAATGTTTCTCTGGGATCCCCTTTGTTCAGAAATAGCAGACATATATGGCTTTGGCGTTGCTTTTTAGTAATTAGAAGGCTGCTAAATGCCACTGCGCACTACACGTGTATTATGCCCAGCAGTGAAGGGGTTAATTATGGAGCATGTAGGGAGCTTTTAGGGATACTTTTAGCTTTAGTGTAGTGTAGTAGACAACCCCAAGTATTGATTCAGGCCAATTTTGGTATATTTCATGCCACCATTTCACTGCCAAATGCGATCAAATTAAAAAAAAACGTTAAATTTTTCACAATTTTAGGTTTCTCACTGAAGTCATTTACAAACAGCTTGTGCAATTATGGCACAAATGGTTGTAAATGCTTCTCTGGGATCCCCTTTGGTCAGAAATAGCAAACATATATGGCTTTGGCGTTGCTTTTTGGTAATTAGAAGGCCGCCAAATGCTGCTGCATTTCACACGTGTATTATGGCTAGCAGTGAAGGGGTTAATTATGTAGCTTGCAGGGTTAATTTTAGCTTTAGTGTAGAGCTCAGCCTCCCACCTGAAACATGAGACCCCCTGATCCCTCCCAAACAGCTCTCTTCCCTCCCCCACCCCACAATTGTCCCAGCCATCTTAAGTACTGGCAGAAACTCTGCCAGTACTAAAATAAAAGCTATACTTGGGCTTTTTTTTTTTTTTTTTTGGCATATTTACATATGCTGCTGTGTAGGATCCCCCCTTAGTCCCCAACCTCACTGATCCCCCACCAAACAGCTCTCTAATGCCCTTTTCTGTAGTGTAGCTTTCCCCCCCCCAAGACCAACCCCCCACCCCTTCCAGATCCCTTAGCTGCTTATTTCTAACTTTAAAACCTTTTTATTTTAACTTTTAACAGCTTTATTTTTCTGTAGTGTAGCGGTTCCCTCCCGCTCCCGCCCCGTGCACGCCCGCTGTCCCCCGTGCACGCACGCGCTCCCGTGCGCGCTCCCGACGTTTCCGCCCCCGATCCGCCACCCTTCCCTCCACTCGGCACATCGATGGCCGCCCACCCACCTCCCAGACTTGCTCCCACCCACCAACGATACCGGCCACCGATGTCCGGTGCACCCAGCATCGGATGGTCAAGGGGGGTTATTGCAGGATGCCTCAATATCGAGGCATCACTGCAATAACCAGAAAGCAGCTGGAAGCGAGCAGGATCGCTTCCAGCTACTTTCCAGACCAAGGACGTACGCCACACGTCCTCGGTCATTAACTGTATTTTTTTTTGAGGACGTGTGGCGTATGTCCTTGGTCATTAAGGGGTTAACTAAAGTGCTAAAAAGTACACTAACACCCATAAACTACCTATTAACCACTAAACAGACGCCCCCCCCACCCACATCGCAAACACTATAATAAAATTATTTAACCCCTAATCTGCCGACCGGACATCGCCGCCACTTTAATAAATGTATTAACCCCTACACCGCCGCACTCCCGCCTTGCAAACACTAGTTAAATTTTATCAACCCCTAATCTGCCGTCCCTAACATCGCCGACACCTACTTTCATTTATTAACCCCTAATCTGCCACCCCCAACGTCGCCGCTACTATATTAAAGGTATTAACCCCTAAACCTAAGTTTAAACCTAACCCTAACCCCACCCTAACTTAAATATAATTAAACAAAATAAATTTAACATAATTAAATAAATTAATCCTATTTAAAACTAAATACTTATCGATAAAATAAACCCTAAGCTAGCTACAATATAACTAATAGTTACATTGTAGCTAGCTTAGGATTTATATTTATTTTACAGGCAACTTTGTATTTATTTTAACTAAGTACAATAGTTATTAAATAGTTATTAACTATTTAATAACTACCTAGCTAAAATAAGTACAAAATTACCTGTAAAATAAATTATTTAATAACTACCTAGCTAAAATAAGTGGAAGATTACCTGTAAAATAAATCCGAACCTAAGTTACAATTACTCCTAACACTACACTATCATTAAATAAATTACCTAAACTACCTACAATTAATTACAATTAAATTAAATAAACTAAATTACGGAAAAAAAAACACTAAATTGCAGAAAATAAAAAAAATTACAAGAATTTTAAACTAATTACATCTAATCTAATCCCCCTAATAAAATTAAAAAGCCCCCCAAAATAATAAAATTTCCCTACCCTATACTAAATTACAAATAGCCCTTAAAAGGGCCTTTTGCGGGGCATTGCCCCAAAGTAATCAGCTCATTTACCTGTAAAAGAAAAATACAATACCCCCCCAACATTAAAACCCACCACCCACACAGAACCCTACTCTAAAACCCACCCAATCCCCCCTTAAAAAAACCTAACACTAACCCCCTGAAGATCACCCTACCTTGAGCCGTCTTCACCCAGCCGGGCACAAGTGGTCCTCCATACGGCAGAAGTCTTGATCCGATCGGGGCAGAAGAGGTCCTCCAGACGGCAGAAGGCTTCATCCAGGCGGCATCTTCTATCTTCATTCATCTTTCCGGAGCGGAGTGGGTCCATCTTCAATCCAGCCAATTGGGACAGCCAATAGAATGTGAGCTCAATCCTATTGGCTGATCCAATCAGCCAATAGGATTTGTCCTACCTTAATTCCGATTGGCTGATAGAATCCTATGAGCCAATTGGAATTCAAGGGACTCCATCTTGGATGACGTCATTTAAAGGAACCTTCATTCTTCGTTAGGACGTCGTTTAAAGAGGATGGCTCCGCGTCGGCTGGATTGAAGATGGACCCACTCCGCTCTGGAAGGATGAAGATAGAAGATGCCGCCTGGATGGAGCCTTCTGCCGTCTGGAGGACCTCTTCTGCCCCGATCGGATGAAGACTTCTGCCGTATGGAGGATCACTTGTGCCCGGCTGGGTGAAGACGGCTCAAGGTAGGGTGATCTTCAGGGGATTAGTGTTAGGTTTTTTTAAGGGGGGATTGGGTGGGTTTTAGAGTAGGGTTGTGTGTGGGTGGTGGGTTTTAATGTTGGGGGGTATTGTATTTTTCTTTTACAGGTAAAAGAGCTGATTACTTTGGGGCAATGCCCCGCAAAAGGCCCTTTTAAGGGCTATTTGTAATTTAGTATAGGGTAGGGAAATTTTATTATTTTGGGGGGCTTTTTTATTTTATTAGGGGGATTAGATTAGATGTAGTTAGTTTAAAATTCTTGTAATTCTTTTTTTATTTTCTGTAATTTAGCGGGGGGGGGGGTTCTTCGTAATTTAGTTTACTTAATTGTAATTAATTGTAGGTAGTTTAGGTAATTAGTTTAATGATAGTGTAGAGTTAGGTGTAATTGTAACTTAGGTTAGGATTTATTTTACAGGTAATTTTGTACTTATTTTATCTAGGTAGTTATTAAATAGTTAATAACTATTTAATAACTATTGTACCTAGTTAAAATAAATACAAAGTTGCCTGTAAAATAAAAATAAATCCTAAACTAGCTACAATGTAACTATTAGTAATATTGTAGCTATCTTAGGATTTATTTTATAGGTAAGTATTTAGTTTTAAATAGGAATAATTTATTTAAATGTATTTATTTTATTTAGATTTATTTAAATTATATTTAAATTAGGGGGGTGTTAGGGTTAGATTTAGGTTTAGGGGTTAATAACTTTATTATAGTGGCGGCGACGTTGGCAGCGGCAGATTAGGGGTTAATAATAATTGTAGGTAGGTTGCAGCGACGTTGGGGGGTCAGATTAGGGGTTAATAACTATAATGTAGGTGTCAGCGATGTTGGGGGCAGCAGATTAGGGGTTTATAAGTATAATGTAAGTGGCGGCAGTGTCCGGAGCGGCAGATTAGAGGTTAATAGTATAATGCAGGTGGCGACGATGTTGGGGGCGGCAGATTAGGGGTTAATAAGTGTAAGATTAGTGATGTTTAGACACAGGGTTCATGTTAGGGTGTTAGGTGTAGACATATTTTTTATTTCCCCATAGGAAACAATGGGGCTGCGTTAGGAGCTGAACGCTGCTTTTTTGCAGGTGTTAGTTTTTTTTTCACCCAGCTCAGCCCCATTGTTTCCTAAGGGGAAATCGTGCACGAGCACGTTTAGCCAGCTTACCGCTACCATTAGCAACGCTGGTATTGAGGGGAGATGTGGAGCTAAATTTTGCTCTACGCTCACCTTTTTGCAGCTAACGCCAGGTTTAAAAAAACTTGTAATACCAGCGTTGGCTTAAGGGAGCGGTGGGAAAAAAAGGAGCGTTAGACCCGCAAGCCTTACCGACAAAAACTCGTAAACTAACAGAATGTTTCTTTGAGCTAATGAAAAATTCAGATATCAAAATAACTCTGGTTGATTCTTTTTGTGCTGGGATTTTACATTTGGTGGAGAGTGTTTTTATTTATTGTTTATTTTACTTTATAGGAAAATCAGCAGTTTCTGTAGTTTTTTTGTTTTTTATTGTTTTAGCCAGGCAGCAAAATCTTCTCCCAGTGCAGAGATGCCCTCAACCTCCCAGGTGAAATGAGGGGATGCCCACGAATCTCCTGGTCTACAGTGTGCTGCTTTTATTACAGATCCTTGGTAACATGATTGCACTGCATCGGATGACCCTGTCTGAGCATGGTAGACGAAGATGCTGACAGGTAAGTACCATGTACCTTCATAGCCCTCAATCTATTAGCATGAACGTTATTCATATAACCTGGGGACATAGTTCCATACACCAGATAACACTACATAGAGTTTTAGGCACTTTCCGGCACTTTTAAATATTTAAAGTAAAATTGAGGCACTGGGGCCGAGTTAAGAAGCTGCGAATGCAGCAGTTTCCACGCAAGCCTTCAGGCTCGCCGGAATCAAAAGTTAAGAGGCAGCTGCTCCTTAACTCATATGCCACCTCTAAAGCTGCAGACAGCAATCATCCCGATCAGCTACAATCCCCCCTGCAGATTCGCTGCCAATGGAAATGCTTGTGCAATGTTAAATGGCAACAGTGTATGCTGTCGGTATTTAGCGAAGTCAGGCTGACATGATTCGCTACAGCAGATCATGTCCGTCTAACATATAATAAATCAGCCCCACTGTCTCTTTTACAGGTGCGCGCTTTAGCACATGCCAGAACTTGGCCCTCATTCCCAGCAGGCTCTCAGATACATTTCTCAAGCTGTGGCGCTCATTTTAAGAAGTTTCTGAAATTTCTTCTGTGCAGACTTCTGGGGGTTAACTTTTTCCTGTCAAAACAGTGTGATTTGTTCCTCTTTCCTCACAGATTATGGCCATCTTTGATTACACTGCAATTTCTCTAATTTGAAGAAAATTAACATTTAAAGGGACAGTCTACCCCAAAATGTTTCTTATTTAAAAAGATAGATAATCCCTTTATTACCCATTCCCTGTTTTTGCATAACCAACACAGTTATATTAATATACTTTTTACCTCTGTGATTACCTTGTATGTAAGCCTTTGCAGACAGTCTCCTTATCTAAGGCCTAGATTTAGAGTTGGGCGGTAGCCGTCAAAACCAGCGTTAGAGGCTCCTAACGCTGGTTTTTACCACCCTCTGGTATTTGGAGTCAGTCAGGAAAGGGTCTAACGCTTACTTTGCAGCCGCAACTTTTCCATACCGCAGATCCCCCTACACCATTTGCGTAGCCTATCTTTTCAATGGGATCTTCCTAACGCCGGTATTTAGAGTCTTGGCTGAAGTGAGCGTTAGAAATCTAACGACAAAACTCCAGCCGCAGAAAAAAGTCAGTAGTTAAGAGCTTTCTGGGCTAACGCCGGTTTATAAAGCTCTTAACTACTGTGCTCTAAAGTACACTAACACCCATAAACTACCTATGTACCCCTTAACCGAGGTCCCCCCACATCGCCGCCACTCTATTAAAAGTTTTTAACCCCTAATCTGCCGACCGCACACCGCTGCCACCTACGTTATCCCTATGAACCCCTAATCTGCTGCCCCCTAACACCGCCGACCCCTATATTATATTTATTAACCCCTAATCTGCCGCCCCCAACGTCGCCACCACCTACCTACACTTATTAACCCCTAATCTGCCGACCGAACCGCACCGCTACTATAATAAAGTTATTAACCCCTAATCCGCCTCACTCCCGCCTCAATAACACTATAATAAATAGTATTAACCCCTAATCTGCCCTCCCTAACATCGCCGACACCTAACTTCAAACATTAACCCCTAAACTGCCGACCGGAGCTCACCGCTATTCTAATAAATGTATTAACCCCTAAAGCTAAGTCTAACCATAACACTAACACCCCCTAAGTTAAATATAATTTTTATCTAACAAAATAAATTAACTCTTATTAAATAAATTATTCCTATTTAAAGCTAAATACTTACCTGTAAAATAAACCCTAATATAGCTACAATATAAATTATAATTATATTGTAGCTATTTTAGGATTAATATTTATTTTACAGGCAACTTTGTAATTATTTTAACCAGGTACAATAGCTATTAAATAGTTAATAACTATTTAATAGTTACCTAGTTAAAATAATTACAAAATTACCTGTAAAATAAATCCTAACCTAAGTTACAATTAAACCTAACACTACACTATCAATAAATTAATTAAATAAACTACCTACAATTACCTACAATTAAACCTAACACTACACTATCAATAAATTAATTAAATAAAATACCTACAAATAACTACAATTAAATAAACTAACTAAAGTACAAAAAATAAAAAAGAACTAAGTTACAAAAAATAAAAATTTTTTTACAAACATAAGAAAAATATTACAACAATTTTAAACTAATTACACCTACTCTAAGCCCCCTAATAAAATAACAAAGCCCCCCAAAATAAAAAAATGCCCTACCCTATTCTAAATTAAAAAAGTTCAAAGCTCTTTTACCTTACCAGCCCTGAAAAGGGCCATTTGCGGGGCATGCCCCAAATAATTCAGCTCTTTTGCCTGTAAAAAAAAACATACAATACCCCCCCCCAACATTACAACCCACCACCCACCCACATACCCCTAATCTAACCCAAACCCCCCTTAAATAAACCTAACACTAAGCCCCTGAAGATCTTCCTACCTTATCTTCACCATGCCAGGTTCACCGATCCGTCCTCGGAAGTCTTGATCCAAGCCTCCGAAGTGTTGATCCAAGCCCAAGCGGGGGCTGAAGAGTGACGTCCATCTTCCGGCTGAAGTCTTGATCCAAGCGGGCAGAAGAGGACATCCGGACCGGCAAACATCTTCTTCCAAGCCGCATCTTCTATGTTCTTCAATCCGATGACGACCGGCTTATCTTCAAGACCTCCAGCGCGGATCCATCCATCTTCACCGACGACTTCCCGATGAATGACGGTTCCTTTAAGGGACGTCATCCAAGATGGCGTCCCTCGAATTCCGATTGGCTGATAGGATTCTATCAGCCAATCGGAATTAAGGTAGGAAAATTCTGATTGGCTGATGGAATCAGCCAATCAGATTCAAGTTCAATCCGATTGGCTGATCCAATCAGCCAATCAGATTGAGCTCGCATTCTATTGGCTGTTCCGATCAGCCAATAGTTTGGGTTTGGGTTAGATTAGGGGTATGTGGGTGGTGGGTTGTAATGTTGGGGGGGGTATTGTATGTTTTTTTTTTACAGGCAAAAGAGCTGAATTATTTGGGGCATGCCCCGCAAATGGCCCTTTTCAGGGCTGGTAAGGTAAAAGAGCTTTGAACTTTTTAAATTTAGAATAGGGTAGGGCATTTTTGTATTTTGGGGGGCTTTGTTATTTTATTAGGGGATAGGTGTAATTAGTTTAAAATTGTTGTAATAATTTTCTAATGTTTGTAAATATTTGTTTATTTTTTGTAACTTAGTTCTTTTTTATTTTTTGTACTTTAGTTAGTTTATTTAATTGTAGTTATTTGTAGGTATTTTATTTAATTAATTTATTGATAGTGTAGTGTTAGGTTTAATTGTAACTTAGGTTAGGATTTATTTTACAGGTAATTTTGTAATTATTTTGACTATTTTAGCTATTAAATAGTTATTAACTATTTAATAGCTATTGTACCTGATTAAAATAAATACAAAGTTGCCTGTAAAATAAATATTAATTCTAAAATAGCTACAATATAATTATTATTTATATTGTAGCTATATTAGGGTTTATTTTATAGGTAAGTATTTAGCTTTAAATAGGAATAATTTATATAATAAGAGTTAATTTATTTCGTTAGATTTAAATTATATTTAACTTAGGGGGGTGTTAGTGTTAGGGTTAGACTTAGCTTTAGGGGTTGAAAAATTTATTAGAATAGCGGTGAGTTCCGGTCGGCAGATTAGGGGTTAATTATTGTAGGTAGCTGGCGGCGACGTTGTGGGGGGCAGATTAGGGGTTAATAAATATAATATAGGGGTCGGCGGTGTTAGGAGCAGCAGATTAGGGGTACATAGGTATAATGTAGGTTGCGGCGGTATACGGAGTGGCAGATTAGGGGTTAAAAAAATATGCAGGTGTCAGCGATAGCGGGGGCGGCAGATTAGGGGTTAATAAGTGTAAGGTTAGGGGTGTTTAGACTCGGGGTACATGTTAGAGTGTTAGGTGCAGACATAGGAAGTGTTTCCCCATAGTAAACAATGGGGCTGCGTTAGGAGCTGAACGCTGCTTTTTTGCAGGTGTTAGTTTTTTTTTCAACTCAAATGGCCCCATTGTTTTCTATGGGGGAATCGTGCACGAGCACGTTTTTGAAGCTGGCCGCGTCCATAAGCAATGCTGGTATTTAGAGTTGCAGTGGCGGTAAATATGCTCTATGCTCCCTTTTTTGGAGTCTAACGCAGCCCTTCTGTGAACTCTAAATACCAGCGGTATTTAAAAGGTGCGGGGGGAAAAAAGCATGCGTAGCTAACGCACCCCTTTGGCGCAGAACTCTAAATCTAGCCGTAAGTTCTTTTGGCAGACATGCAGTGTAGTCAATCAGTGAAGACTCCTAAATAACTTCACGGGAGTGAGCACAATGTTATCTATATGACACACATGAACTAACACTGTGTAACTGTGAAAAACTTTCAAAATGCTCTGAGCTAAGGGGCGGTTTTGGAAGGTTGTTTAAAATTGCATGCCCTATCTGAATCATGAAAGATTAGTTTTGACTTTACTGTCCCTTTAAAAACAACCAATAAATACAGTAATTCTTATTGAAACTATCATACCACAATTTTAACTCCATAAATGTACTGATAGTACTTACACCTTTAAGAAGCATGGAGTTGCCTAATTTGTTATAATAACAATTTATATTACAACTTCTCCCCCAAGACTGGAGAGAACAAAGCAAAGACATTCATAGGCACACACTTGAACATGCTGTATCAAATCAGTAATCCAATATTATAATCATGATTATAAAAATAAACGTAACTTTTAATATGCCAGCATAAAAAGAGACAAAGGAAATTAATAAAAACATAAGATAAAATATCATACTGAGGTATATAGCCAGTCCATGTTATGTGGGAATAGGGCAAGAGGCATATAATCTTAAATACCCAAATATTTGCTATAACCTTTGCTGCATGACCATCGGGCTGGGAACACCTTCCCTATACCAATTATTATTATTACTAGTCCTAAAGCCCGTTTAAACGGGCCATTTCTTGCTGTACAGCGGCCTCTCTTTTGTGCTCTCTCCCCCTCTCTTTTGTGCTCTTTCCCCCTCTCTTTTGCGCTCTCTCTCGCTCCACCTCTCTTTTGCTATCTCTCTCCCCCCTCTCTTTTGCTCTCCCCCCCCCTCTCTTTTGCTCTCTCTCCCCCTCTCTTTTGTGCTCTCTCCCCCTCTCTTTTGCGCTCTCTCCCCCTCTCTTTTGGGTTCTCTCTCGCTCCACCTCTCTTTTGCTATCTCTCTCCCCCTCTCTTTTGCTCCCTCTCTCCCCATCTCTTTTGCTTTCTCTCCCCCCTCTCTTTTGCTCTCTCTCCCCCTCTCTTTTGCGCTCTCTCCCCCCTCTCTTTTGCATTCTCTCTCTCTTTTGTGCTCTCTCTCTCCCCCTCTCTTTTGCAGGCTCTCTCTCCCCCTCTCTTTTGCACTCTCTCTCTCCCCCCTCTTTTGCACTCTATTTCTCTCCCTCTCTTTTGCGTTCTCTCTCCCCCTCTCGTTTGTGCTCTCTCTCTCCCCCTCTCTTTTGCACTCTCTCTCTCCCCCCTCTCTTTTGCGCTCTCTCCCCTTCTCTTTTTCTCTGTCACTCTCCCCTTTTTTTTGCTCTCTCTCTCCATCCTTCTCTTTTGCTCTTTCTCTCCATCTCTCTCGTTTGCTCTCTCTATCTCCCCCCTTTCTTTTGCTCTCTCACTCCCCCCTCTCTTTTGCTCTGTCTCTATCACCTCTCTCTCTCCATTCCTCTCTTTTGCTCTCTCTCCCCCCTCTCTTTTGCGTTTTTTCTCTCTTTTGCATGCTCTCTCCCTCCTCTTTTGTGCACTCTCTCTCCCCCTCTCTTTTGCGCTCTCTCTCTCCCCCTCTCTTTTGCGCTCTCTCTCCCTCTTTTTTGCATTCTCTCTCTCCCCTTCTCTTTTACGCTCTCTCTCTCCCACTAAATTTTGCGCTCTTTCCCCCTCTCTTTTGCCCTCTCTCTCCCCCTCTCTTTTGCGCTCTCTCTCTCCCCTTCTCTTTTACTCTGTCTCTCTCCCCTTTTTTTTGCTCTCTCTCTCCATCCCTCTTTTTTGCTCTCTCTCTCCCCCCTCTGTTTTGCTCTGTCCCTCTCCCCTCTCTTTTGCTCTCTCTCCCCCCTCTCTTTTGCTCTCTCTCTGTAAGGGCTTTTTTCCTGTTTTGTTTGCCACGTGCTTCTGGCAGCCATTTTACTCAACTCTCTTGCTGACTCTGATGCATACTGTGTGATGATGCTCATTTCCTGCACTTCCTTTTATGGCCAGACTGGTGTACATCATCCGTGTGAGACAGGATGCAGTCTCAGAATTGTGATGTCATCACTTATTACTTAAAGGGCCTCTGTTCAGTATGCTTTGCCCTTGTATTGTCTCAGACCTGTTTGTGAGAGCTCCTGTGTATTACCTAGCTGTCTTACGTCCTGACTCTGTTGTCCTCCTTGTTCCTGATTCTGGCTACTCGCTTTGGATCCTGACTCGGCTCGTCTGACTATTCGCTTTGGCTCCTGACTTGGCTCGTCTGACTACCAGCTCTGGTTTTGATTCCTGGCTTGTTATTTAACTTGTGGACTTTTTATTATTTTTTGCTATTATTAAAGGTGTGATTATTTTTGCACTTCTCATCTCAGTCTGATTCCTGGCATCTTAACATTACGCAAGGGCCATAAATCCTGATTGTGCTAATAATCCAACTTTACCTGCCATAATTTCCAGGATGGATGAACAGGATCACCGCTTGGATCAATTTGCACTAGCCTTGCAGACCCTGTTGACTCGCACTGCACATTTAGACCAAAGTGTCCCGCAAGTTATGGCTGCTCCTGTTTCCGCTGCTGCACTTAGTCCTACCAGGAGCATGTCCGGTTCTGCACCTCTACCTCAGCGAAATGGAGGCGATCTTAATCAGTGCAGAGGGTTTTTGAACCAGGTGGGCATTTACTTTGAGTTGTTACCGCAGGCGTTTCCCTCTGACAGAGCTGGTCGGATTTCTCATCTCATTACTCTCTGACACAGCTCTTGCCTGGGCTAATCCCTTGTGGGAGACTAATAAACCTGTGATTTCAAATTACCCTGAATTTGTGGCTTCCTTTCAAAGGGTATTTGATGTTCTGGCTCGCTCCTCCTCTTCTGCTAAACGACTCATGTCCATTCAGCAAGGTACAAGATCTGTTGCTCAGTATGCCATTGAGTTCCGTATGCTTGCCACAGAGGTAGGTTGGAACAATGAAGCCCTTGTTGCCGCCTTCTTTCATGGGCTCTCTGATGCGATTAAAGACAAAATTGCTGCCAGAGATTTACCAGAGGATCTCGAGGCATTGGTGTCTTTTTTTATCCCAATTGACATCAGACTCAGAGAAAGGCCCTCTTTCAAGGAGCGCTTGCGGAAGTCTCCTTTCCATTGTCTCCTACGTGTTTGTTCCCACCCATGCCTCACTCTCCTCCCATGCCTTCTAGTCCCGAGTCACCAGGTACTGCTGAGCCGATGCAGTTGGAATTCATGCATCTCTCTGTGGCGGAAAGGGCCTTTAGGAGGAGGGAGGGCTCTGTCTCTATTGTGGGTTACAGGGCCACCTTTTGAAGTCTTGTCCTACACGGCCGGGAAACGCTCACACCTAAGGTCCTATCGTGGGCAGACCTTGGGTGGTTTATCCTCGTCCCCGGAACCGCTAAAGGAGAAACCTTTGGTCACGGTTGTCCTTTCCTGGGTGGACTCTTCCATAAACAACTGGGAAGGGAAAAGAGGAGGACAATGAGGGGATTAGTAAGCACTCTTACACCTATAATTTGTGAAATGCTGTATAATTACAGCGTAAAGCCACTGCTAGTGAATAACTAATAGTAATAAAATTAATCTTTATTTATAAAGTTAAAAAGTGAATTACTAAGGTGGTAAACACCACCTATAAATCACCCACACCAATTAAATTACCCTCAAAGACACCATTAACGCTGCAACGTTACCAAAATGCCAGCCCCCTGGATTCCTGGCCGATAGCAGGAATCATCGGCATCAGGTGTCAGGGGTAGCATATAGCAACAATCATATGCAGCACTTAAGGTGAATAAGAGTAACCACTAATTTTTAAAAACAGAACAACACAAACATGTTTCGGCCGTTAAGAGAAAGAGCTCAAGAACCAATCATTAAGGAGCTAATGCTCGCGCCTCTAAGATGGCCAATCAGTATCGATTGTTTATGTGTGGCTATTATTGTCACTGGTATCCGTGCTCTGATTGGATTGAATTTCAGTGCACATATCCTGTCGCATCATACCATCACAGTACACTCCTCCAAAACAGAAGTCAGTCTGAATAATCAGACTACTTCTTTGACATTACTTGATCGTGTACAATATTAGGTCTAATATTGAATCGTCATTTGCGGTTGTACGATCACATCTAAGCAGCATCTAAAAACGGCTGCGAAGACAGGTTACTCCTCACTGTATGGAAAGCTTACATATTATAGGTAATATAGGTAAATATATGTAATTTTGAACTTTAGGGAGGTTTTAAGTATGATACTGTATTGCACATACCAATTGCAATATAAAACAGGGTTAGCATGTTTGGCAATAAATAATGTATATATGGGATATGCACACAACGAACTAATATCCTTATGAGCTGTTATACTGTCTTAAGGGTTTATTATATGAAAACTAGTTCACAGATCATTACCTTAGAGCATTATAATAATACATTTATTAACTGTAGCTCAACTAGGGGGCTCATACCAATTCGATTTATTATGTGTTTAGTGTACGTAAACAAGGACTAAATTTTCCTCATAATTATTGCAAACACTTTGCACAAATCATGGTAATAGTATTAAAAGCCCTTTCGGGGTGCACATCCCATATTATGGGTTTAATGTCTAGCTAATAATATTTGCACACCAATATTTGTCCAAAATCCCAGAAAATATTATAGATCATGGGCGAGGATCATCAAAAAAATATGCATAAGTACATAGATAGTGGAAGATAACAAAAGTTAAAAACAACTATTGCGATCCATACATATGTTTCCATGTTGAAATCGTATAATGGTAAATATTATTTACACACTTATATAGTTGTATATCTGTTATTGTTTTCCACAATATAATTCATGTCTTAAATTAGCAATCTACAAATAAACCCAGAAATTATTATTTTCATTCATGCCATGTGGCATTACAGAGTTTAATTTAAAAATCCATCTGGCTTCTTTTTTGAGTAATATCTGTTCAGTGTCCCCCCACCCCCCCAGGTTTGATGGTCTCCAATCCCCAGCATTTAAAGGACTTTGTATTGCCATTGTGGTTTTGTAGAAACTGTCTGGCTACACTTGTTAGTTTCTTGCCTCTTTCCAGAGTTTTTTTAGTAGATCTAATGTTGCTTAGATGCTCCGTCATCCTTGTCCCATGAAACCTAGTCGCCATTCCTACATAGATTAGGTCACATTCACATGACACACAGTATATTACATTGGTGCTTTTGCAGTTGATATGGTTGTTGATCATCCACTTTTTGCGAAATCTGTCAACTATAGATTTCTTTTTGATCATATGTGGACAGATGTTACAACACCCACATGCGATAGACCCTTTATATAGTGGGATTTTCCTCACATTTCTGTTGAAATGACTGGTTGTCAGGCAGTCACTTAAGTTATTCGCCCTTCTATATGTGAACAGTGGTTTATCAGGAATGACAGTTTCTAATACTTCATCGGCTTTTAAAATGTGCCAATGCTTCTGGACAATGCTGGAAATTGATTTGCTCTGATTAGTATATGTAGATATAAACCTGAGGGGGTTTGTGGAGTCTTTATTTCTAGGCTTTAACAGTTCAGATCTATACCTTCCTATGGCTTTATTATACGCTTTGGCTAAAGCTTTCTTAGTATAGCCTCTTTGTAGTAATCTCGATCTCAAGTCTTTTGCAGCCTTATTAAAAGATTCTACTGACTAGCAGTTCCTAAGAATCCTAAGGTATTCACCTATGGGTAAACTTTTAATGGTGTTAGGATGATGATAACTATCAGCACATAATATATTGTTAGTAGATGTTGGCTTTCTATATGTATCTGTTTCCAGGTGGTTTTCACCCTTTCTGATAGTAATATCTAAAAATTCCAGTTTGTGCATATCACTACTCATGGTGAGAAATAATTCTAAGGGATTCGTATTTAAAGTGGCAATAAATTCAGACAAGAGTTCTGTTGTAAACTCCCATACAAAAAAGATGTCATCTATATACCTGGACCAGTGGGTGATGTATTGTGTAAACCAATTACAAGTATCATGAAATACTATGATTTCTTCCCACCAGCCCAGGTATATATTTGCATAAGTAGGGGCACAAGATGTCCCCATCACTGTTCCGCACGTTTGCTGATAAAACTTATAGTCGAAAAAAAAATAATTATGTCCTAGTACAAATTCCAATAACTCTATTAGGAATTCTTTAGTTTCATTGGACATAGACTAATTTTTCAACAAAAAATATGATAGAGCTTTGCATCCCCATTTGGTGTTGATACTACTATAAAGTGATTCAACATCACACGTAACTAGAATGGAGTTGGAAGTTAATGCAATTTGATCAATTTTGTTGAGCATGTGCATTGTGTCTCTGGTATGAGATGGAAGTGACTCTACTACATATCGAAGTCTAGCGTCAATATATCTGCTGGCCTTTTCTGTTAAAGACCCTATGCCCGATACTATGGGTCTTCCCGGGGGGCATGATAAATCCTTATGTACTTTAGGAAGCAGATAGAGAGTCGCTACCTTTGGTTGCTTAGTTTCTAGAAAGCTGAACTCTTTATTGTAAATAATGCTTTCACGTAGTGCTGAACTTATGAGTTTATTGTATTGCCTAAGAAAATCCTCTGTAGGATTACCAAAGAGTTTTTTATAGTTTTTATTGTTACTTAGTTGTCTTTTAGCTTCTTCTATGTACATATGGGTAGGCCACAGGACTATATTGCCACCTTTGTCACTTTGCTTAATTTGGATATCTGTCCATTGTGTTAATTCTCTGAGAGCTTGTTTCTCTTCAATTGTTAAATTATCAATACCAGACTCCCTATTTTCAGAGAGACAGAGAATGTCTTTACATACTAGATCCAAAAAAGATATTGCGTTGTGAGAGATATTGCTAGGTGTTATAAACTGTGATTTGGACTTAAGTATCTTTATCCAACCACTATCACCCTTTGAGGCCTGTACATCATCTACATTAGACTCTTCTAATAATGAAATTAAATCAGTAATAGCAGTCATATCGGCTTTGTCTAGTGATTCATTATTATTATTCCTAGAGAAATATTTCTTAAGCAAAATTTTGCATACAAATAAATGAACATCTTTAATTACTTCGAACTTGTCAGTGGTGGGTGTGGGTACAAATGTGAGGCCCTTTTTGAGTATAGATATTTGGGTGTCAGTAAGTGTTTTGTCTGTAAGATTTATTATATTTAATACTGACTGCTCGATTTGTTCGTTTTGTTTTGAGGTTTCGAATAAAACTTGACTTGTTTCCTTGTCCTTGGAATTTTTTCTTTGTCCTCTGTGGGTTCTCCGCCTAAAGGGACACTCTGTGTGTTACCATGTGGTGTTACCTTATTTCTTAGAATGGGTCTCGGTCTAACTTCATCATCAGATAGGTCTATTTCAATTTCACCTTCCCTATCAGACATATCAGATTCACTGCCTGTGTTCTTATTTTGATTCCACATATAAACTTTATTGTTAGCATAATCATTGACATCTCTGTCAATTTTCCTTTCCTTTTTTTTCTGATATAAATTTAGCAAATTGTTCCACATCCCCCTTAATTTTAGCATAGGATTTTTGAAAATCTTCTCTGGCTTCATATAGTTTTAGTTCCTCACTAATTACTGATATTTGATCTGTTATCTCTTGTAATTTCTCCAAATGGATTTTTAAATTAAACTCTGTAATGCCACATGGCATGAATGAAAATAATAATTTCTGGGTTTATTTGTAGATTGCTAATTTAAGACATGAATTATATTGTGGAAAACAATAACAGATATACAACTATATAAGTGTGTAAATAATATTTACCATTATACGATTTCAACATGGAAACATATGTATGGATCGCAATAGTTGTTTTTAACTTTAGTTATCTTCCACTATCTATGTACTTATGCACATTTTTTGATGATTCTCGCCCATGATCTATAATATTTTCTGGGATTTTGGACAAATATTGGTGCAAATATGATTAGCTAGACATTAAACCCATAATATGGGATGTGCACCCCAAAAGGGCTTTTAATACTATTACCATGATTTGTGCAAAGTGTTTGCAATAATTATGAGGAAAATTTAGTCCTTGCTTACGTACACTAAACACATAATAAATCGAATTGGTATGAGCCCCCTAGTTGAGCTACAGTTAATAAATGTATTATTATAATGCTCTAAGGTAATGATCTGTGAACTAGTTTTCATATAATAAACCTTTAAGACAGTATAACAGCTCATAAGGATATTAGTTTGTTGTGTGCATATC
The DNA here is from genome assembly GCF_027579735.1 of Bombina bombina. Taxonomy (NCBI): domain Eukaryota; kingdom Metazoa; phylum Chordata; class Amphibia; order Anura; family Bombinatoridae; genus Bombina; species Bombina bombina. Next base: position 262,940,477 of record NC_069500.1, on the reverse strand, counting down.
CCATATATACTTTATTTATTGCCAAACATGCTAATCCTGTTTTATATTGCAATTGGTATGTGCAATACAGTATCATACTTAAAACCTCCCTAAAGTTCAAAATGACATATATTTACCTATGATCTAATCGTTAGTATGTATGGAAGTGTAAACCCTCAATGAAAATGAAATATACGGGACTTAATATGTAAGCTTTCCATACAGTGAGGAGTAACCTGTCTTCGCAGCCGTTTTTAGATGCTGCTTAGATGTGATCGTACAACCGCAAATGACGATTCAATATTAGACCTAATATTGTACACGATCAAGTAATGTCAAAGAAGTAGTCTGATTATTCAGACTGACTTCTGTTTTGGAGGAGTGTACTGTGATGGTATGATGTGATAGGATATGTGCACTGAAATTCAATCCAATCAGAGCACGGATACCAGTGACAATAAGAGCCACACATAAACAATCAATACTGTTTGGCCATCTTTGAGGAGTGTGCATTAGCGCCTTAATGATTGGTTCTTGAGCTCTTTCTCTAATGGTTTAAAAGGCAACGATAACAGAGAATCGGCTTGTCATTTTTTCTACTTGAATCACATTGAGAAAGGCCGTATAACGGCCGAAACATGTTTGTGTTGTTCTGTTTTTAAAAATTAGTGGTTACTCTTATTCACCTTAAGTGCTGCATATGACTGTTGCTATATGCTACCCCTGACACCTGATGCCGATGATTCCTGCTATCGGCCAGGAATACAGGGGGGTGGTATTTTGGTAACGTTACAGCATTAATGGTGTCTTTGAGGTTAATTTAATTGGTGTGGGTGATTTATAGGTGGTGTTTACCACCTTAGTAATTCACTTTTTAACTTTATAATTAAAAATTAATTTTATTACTATTAGTTATTCACTAGCAGTGCCTTTACGCTGTAATTATACAGCATTTATACGCTGTAATTTATACAGGTGTAAGAGTGCTTACTAATCCCCTCTTTGTCCTCCTCTTTTCCCTTCCCAGTTGTTCATGTAATTTAAAGGGGCAGCACCGAGGTTACTCATATAATACCTCTTCAATCCTATCTTTACATTTTGATACTGTGCCTATATCAGTCCTAATTATTAGGACTCTTCCATAGTCACCCAGGCTCTTATTGACTCCGGTGCTGAGGGCTATTTCATTGACAGTACTTTTGTATCAAAGCACTCCATTCCTGTTTTGCCTCGGTCTGTTCCGCCTGCTATTGAGGCCATTGATGGCAGGCCCCTTTAGCCCGCACTCGTTACTCACGAAAACTGTTCCGTTATCCATGGCTGTTGGGGCTCTCCATTTTGAATTCTTCCAGTTTCAGGTGATAAACTCTCCACATTTTCTGAATGTTCTGGGTTACTCCTGGCTCCAAAAGCACAATCCCAGTCTCGACTGGTGCAGGTCTGAAATTTTGGCGTGGTCTCCGCAATGTATTTCCACTTGTCTTCGGAAACCAGTTAAAGTCTTGTGCACTTCGTCTGTATCTCAATTGCCAGAGGAGTACCGAGAGTTCCTAGACGTTTTTGACAAGGTGCGTGCTGGTCTTATGATTGTGCCATAGACCTGCAACTCAGAGCCATTCCTCCTTGGGGCCGGGTTTACCCTCTGTCTGTTGCAGAGAATTGTGCTATGGAGGAGTATGTTGCCAATGCTCTGTCACGGGGGATCATCCACAAATCCTGCTCTCCTGCAGGGGCTGGCTTCTTCTTTGTGAAGAAAAAGGGTGGCGAGTTAAGACCATGCATCGATTATAGGGGTCTTAATCGTCTTACCATTAAGAATGCTTACCATATTCCGCTCATTACAGAACTCTTTGACCGACTCAAGGGAGCTATAGTCTTTACTAATCTTGATTTGAGAGGAGCGTACAATCTCGTTATGATCAAGGAGGGCCACGAATGGAAAACAGCATTTAACACCAGGAGCGGGCATTATGACTATCTTGTAATGCCCTTTGGCCTATGTAATGCTACTGCTTTTTTCCAGGAGTTTATTAATGTCCTACGAGATATGTTGCAACAGTGTGTTGTGGTGTACTTAGACGACATCCTCATACACTCACCCACACTTGAGGCTCATCGTTCTGATGTTACACAGGTTCTTCAGAGACTACATGAGAACGGCCTGTTTTGTAAACTCGAGAAATGTGAGTTCCATCAGACTCAAGTAACCTTCCTAGGTTATGTTATCTCTGTTGCAGGGTTCTCCATGGATCCTGACAAGTTATCTGCAGTTCTGCAGTGGCCTCACCCAGTTGGTCTTCGGTCTATTCAACGTTTTTTGGGGTTCACCAATTACTATAGAAAGTTTATTAAAAACTTTTCTTCCGGGTTTCCGGGGGAGGAGCCCAGGTGTGAGGACACACGCTGCACCTGTGCTGATTTATCCACCCTACAAGCTCTTGGCGAGTATCTCTCGCCTAAAACCATTAACCCTGGGCGGCTTGTCTAGCGTGCAAACACACCGCTACTGGAACCCTGCTAGTGCCAAGACATTGCACTAAAGCTGCACGTTGCAGCAAATGGAAGCTCCCCTGCGGCACTAAGTACTTCTTTTAAAGTGCCTAAGTAATCTGGCAAACAAATTATTGGAAAGGTTCAAAGCGCCTGCATACATTTCAAAGTACTATAATAAGCACTTTTAACACTGGCCTGTTATTATCCCCGTTGAGAGACATTCTGCTCCTGGCTACCAGCCTAAGTCTTTCTACACAGACTGAGCCGTTCTCTGAGAATTCTCACAAGTGGCTGCAGATGACTTGGATCGAGGCGGGCGGAGGCCGCTGAAATTGTTCGGGACCGGACGCTCTTACCTGATAGTGTCCCTGATACGACTCTACTGTTTCCTGGTTCCTCCCTCCTTACCGTCTACAGGTGAAGCCGGGCGGTGCGTCCCTTGGCGGGCTTCGTCTCTGCTTTGGCCCCCTTGGCCTGTTTTTGCTGAGAAGGGGAGAGCCTATTGACCCTTGGTTCAAGGCTGGCAGTACTTTCCGTCCTTCCTGGTGACCCCTCCCACCGATGCTGCGAGAGGGGTAAGGACTTCTCCTACATGCCTGGCCTTGCTGTGCTTGATGGACGCTCCCCACAATACACCTCACAGTGAGCTCTAGATACCATACCAGCGAGATCATAACCGGTGTCTCATTGTTTAAAGGACGTTCCCCCCTCCACCGGTGCTGCGCAGGGGGGACAGCTCATGAGGAAGATCCTGATTCTACTACCACCTATTCAATGCTCAGAGCTGGAGTCGGTAAAGTAGCTAACTAATCTGCTGCTATTTTTTTTCTTACTGCTGTCTAAATCTACTGGACATTCTGACTTACTAATATATGGACAAATACTTAATGTGCAAAATATCTGTATATAAAAATGGATGGTTTTTTTTTCTCATTATCGCCTATAATGTTTATATTAACACAAGTTTAAAAGTATTACTGAAAATAATTACAAGCCTGGTAAATACAGAAGGAATGTATAAAATACGAAAGAAATATATTTATAATTAGCTTTCACATATTGTTTTTACATTCTGTGCTATTAATGGAATACAAACCTATGTTTTATGTCACATAGCACAGGGATTATAAAAGGCCCTCAGTACAACCAGGGTCAAATATAAAGGCAAGATACACTTAGCTATATAAATTGTTAGCTTTAAACTCTCAAACTAGTGCAAGTTAAGATACCCATAGAATAACAATTCTTAGGTTTGCATTTTGCACTTATGCAAGGTCAAAGGAAACATCTCTTCAAATAAGGAGGTATCAGAAATACTACCAAAAGTATCAATTGAGTAAATATTTTTACCACTGATTCCTTTTCTTCACATGTTAGAGTAAATCCTGATACTAACTGAAGTTATAACTCCTAGGATTGTATCTCTTAGCTCTCAGGATACAGAGATAGTTCTTAAAAAATAAATAAATAAATAAATGAAAAAAAAATAGCTTCAGTTCTCCTCCTGAAAGTATTATTGTTGCAAATAATCTAAGATTGTTGAAATAATATCCCTGTCTACATAAATATTCATGGAAGGTGATACATTTTGAGCATACCAATTATTATTACAGACAGTGACTAATGGTTACCTATTACGCTTAAAAGGGTCACTTAGATTTAACTAAGCTAAACAGGTACAGGTTGCAAAAAAAAAAAAAAAAAAAAAAAAAAGATAAAGAATATACAACAGCGGTAAATTACAGATACTGATTCTCACTTCATACTTTACATCCCGCCCATACACTAAACCCACTTTCACCTGCCTGTAGTCACTTCACACCCTCACACAATCCTTCACACCACACCTTCCCCCCTTTTTTTTTTCCCCACATAATAGGAGATTATTTTTTCCTTCTTTTCCTTCTATTTCACTCACAGTCATATTTTCAAATTTTTTTAGATTCACAATCACATGGATAAATTTATACATCCACACTCTAAAAACACACTTCCCCCAATGGCGGCCAAACCAAGAGACAAGCGGAACAAGGCTACTGCAGATCCCCCCGCTGAATCACTATCAGCAACACTCAATCACTACCTGAATCTATGGATATCCAGTCCTTAGTTCTTAGAATATCAGAAGCTCTCTCACCTAAATTTGAAATGTTAAGAAATGAGATTAAATCAGACATAACACATTTAACATCAGAAGTCAGACATTTCGCAAATAGGCTTACAGAGGCAGAACAAAGGATATCTGACCTAGAGGATAATATGATTGAATATAATGGCAAAACTGAAACCTCAAGTAACACCCTTTTAAAATTACAAAATAAAATTGAAGACCTAGAGAATCGGTCACGCAGGAACAATCTCAGAATAATAGGTGTTCCTGAGAAACAACATGAAGACCTATTTAAATTACTAACGGTAACAATCCCACAGCTTTTAAAGATCCCAGAGAACTTCCCTAAAACATCTATTGAAAGAGTACATAGAATTGGCCCTGTTCATCCTTCTAAAAATACCAGACCTAGGCCAATCATTGTTAGATTCCTAAACTACCAAGATAAACTCACATTCTTACAATCTTACCACAAATATCAGCCCGTATTCCTAGAGGAAGTTAAAATCCTATTTTTTCAGGATTATTCAATTGACACAGCTAATAAAAGACGGGAATTTACCCCACTGTGCACTAAGTTTATTCAACAGGGAATAAGGGCTAACATCTTGTACCCTGCTAAACTTAAGGTATGTGTAGAAAACCAATCAATTGTTTTTGATACACCAGCTGAAGCTGGAAAATTCTATGCTGAAAAATTTGCTACAGATCAATAGATTATCATGTATAGAAATGCCCCAGTGATGTTGATTATTGTTTAACTCTCTCAAACACGACTCCTTCCTCCCTCTAATCACCTTTTTTTTTTTTTTTTTTTTTTTTTTCTTCTTCTTTTTCTTCTTCTAACAAATAATAAACACGCCTAGTAGAGTTAAAATCACTTCATGGAACATAGGTGGCCTTACCTCCCCCATTAAAAGGAAAACTATATTAACCTACCTGAAAAGAATTAATACATCCATTGCATTCCTGCAAGAAACACACCTGAAAACTGAAGAGGTACTCAAGCTCAAATCTACATGGGTTCAAGAGGTTTTTTTTTCTTCAAGTATTAGGAGGAAGGGGGGGGGGGTTGCCATCCTAGTAAGTAAAAATATTAAGTATCAGGTAATACAAACAGAAAATGATTCCGAAGGGAGATTCATAATTTTAAAAATTAAAATTGATAACACATTATACACACTCTGCAACATCTATGCCCCAAATGTTTTTAATCTATCCTTCTGGGAAGTACTACAAGCTAGGCTCATGACGTGTGCTGAGGGATACCTGATAATGGGCGGAGATTTCAACATGACCCCCAAATGTCCGCTGGACAGGTTAAAACAGGATCGTGTGTTGAAAAAAACTAAAAGAGATAAACTAGAATCAAAACTTTTCTCTAGATTAATGTTAAATTTAAATGTCCGGGATATATAGAGACTTCAAAATCCTAATTCTTGCGAATACACGTGCCTCTCAAAAGCACATAAGTCTCTCTCAAGGATAGATCTCCTCCTATTGGATGAGAGATTATGTAAATTACAGGTGCAGGCCCAAATACTTCCCATAGCTATCTCTGATCACGCTCCAATTTGTTTAGATCTTCAACCACAAAATTGTAGGCAAACAATTAGACGATTCTTTTTCCCAACATTTCTTGCCACAGATCTTAAATTTAAAAATTGGCTAGAAGCTAAATTTAAAGACTACGCTTCTCTGAATCATGAATACATCTCACGACCCCTATTATTTTGGGAGACGGCTAAGGCAGTACTAAGAGGCGAGATTATAGCATATAATGTAAACAGAACTAAAAAACTAAAGCAAAGAGAGGGGGACCTGGCACGAGCAGTTTCTAATGCATACAATCTCCACCTAATTCTAAATTCTCCACAGAGCTGGGCTAAATATACCTCGGCCTTACAAAACAGAGACTCCTTCTTGCTCTACAAAACAACGCAGAATGATATCAGGATACAGTCAAAATTATATCGATTTGGGAACAAAACGGGAAAAATATTAGCAAAACTTCTTAAAACTGAAAAGGGATCTCAATCGATAGATTATATAAACACAGGAGCTCAGACAGTCAGTACGACTGAAGAACTTCTACAACTTTTTGCTAAATATTATTCTGCATTATATTCTTTAAGAAACTCCAATACACAGGCACGTGATAAATTCTGGAATGAAATTATCTTTCCCACTTTACATCCTGAAAAACTTCAGGACCTATATGCCCCAATCACCGAAATAGAAGTATCCAAAGCAATTCTAAAATTACCTCATAATAAAGCCCCAGGTCCAGATGCATTACCAAATGAATTTTACCAAGCTTTAAATATTACCATTACACCATATTTAACCATGTTATTCAATTCTTTATATATAGAGGGAGAGAACCCAACTCGTGGTTTTGCTGCGTCTTACACTACCCTAATACTGAAACCAGGGAAGGACCCAACAAAAGAGGAATCATATAGACCTATTGCATTACTCAATACTGACTATAAAATCTTAACTTCAATATTAGCACATAGACTCCAAACTATACTGCCTTCAATTATCCACACAGACCAAGTTGGGTTTATGCAGAACAGAAACTCTGCCTCAAAAATTTGTGAACTCTTTCTTCTTATTGATTATTTTAGAGAGCTGGGGTCTCGGGGGGAGGGGGGAGGAGAGGACGCCCCTGATAAGGCAATAATATCAATAGATGCCCAAAAAGCCTTTGACTCAGTCCACCATGATCATCTCATTTATACCTTAAATAATTTTGGACTGAAAGAAAATTTTAGTAAGTTCGTAAGTAATCTATATCAAAATGCTACTACAAAGATAATGGTCAATGGAAATATGTCACAGGACATAGAATTACAACGCGGTACTAGACAGGGGTGCCCTCTCTCCCCCCTCCTCTTTGATCTTGCCATAGAGCATTTTGCCATTCATATAAGACATCAAATTGAAGGGATAAGGGTAGGCAGGAAAGAATCTAAAATTGCTTTATATGCGGACGATGTTCTCATTTACATGTCTAATACAAAATTAAATATACCTAAACTCTTAAATATAGTACAACAATTTGGGTCCTTTTCAGGCTATCAGGTCAATAATTCAAAATCCGAATTATTCTGGATTACCCAGACAAAAGACTCATTGATAAAAATCCCTTTTCATGTAGCTCACAATTCTTTTCGTTATTTGGGAATTAACATCTCTCACAATTTAGACACCTGGTATTCCCTTAATTTCATTCCAATAATAAATAAAATTAAAGAATCTCTTAAAAATTGGCAAAATTTCCCATTATCCTTATCAGGACGAATAGCTGCCTATAAAATGATGCTCTTACCCAAACTCCTATATATGATACAGAGCATCCCTCTTTTTATCAAGCGCAAAGATATTGATCTTCTTAATTCTACTCTTATATCATTTATCTGGCAAAATAGAAAACCCAGGGTCTCTCTTCAAAAACTATCTCTCCCATTGAAATATGGGGGTCTGGCGCTCCCAGACATATGAGCATACAATCAAGCTTTCTTAGTCCGCACAGTTATTGACTGGGTACAATTAAAAAATTATGTAACAGATAATGATCTGGAAAAAAACATAGTCTATCCTTTAGACTTAATAGCATTAATACATAATGACGCCAATCAGATCCCGAATCAAATCAAAAAGTTAAAAACTATTTATAATCCTATTTTGGCATGGAAAAAGATTTGTGCTATATTGGAGGTAGAACGTCATGTTTCCCGGTATATTCCATTTCTGGGTAACCCTCAGTTTGGAGATGGAATACAGGAAGGAATATTTAGGAAATGGAAAATAATAGGCCTCAGCAATATATATCAGATTCTTGACTTTGAAAGGAGATGTGTCAAATCATTTGAAACCTTGAGATTAGAATTTAATATACCAAACAAAAATTTTTTTGCTTATCTTCAGGCAAGACATTATGCCTTAGAACTCATTCATAAATATGGATGGAACTGGTCCTTGGAATCTCTTGGAAACTGGCTTGATGTTACCAAACTGGGACGTATGTCAATTGCATTTGGATACCACCTGTTGGTTTCAGTAAAGGGAACAAAAAATGTTGAGGCAACCCAGAATAAGTGGAGTGCACTGATCAAACAACCCCTAGATCCTCCATTACTCCAACTTTCAATACAAGAAACTGCCCGTGCCACTCTCTCCGCTTCTTGGAGGGAATCTCATTTAAAATTGATATATATGACCTACTTCACCCCTGAAAAAGGACATAGATGTGGGAGTAGTGGTTTTAATTCTTGCCCAAAATGCTCATTCCCGATGGCAGATCTCCAGCACATGTTATGGGCTTGCCCAAAAATTAGAAACTTTTGGTAAAAGATTCAATTCTGGTTGAATAAAATAATAGCCCCTTCTCGAATAACACTCTCATTAAAAATGATAGTTTTTCTGTCTCATCTAAATGAAGAAAACATTAAGAAAATTATCAACATGACCATTCTGGCAGCAAGATATCTTCTTTTTAGTAAGTGGAAACAGACAACAATCCCTAGCATAGCAGAAACTAAAAACTATCTAAAAAAGCAATATATATTGGAACAAATAGATACAGACCCAAATAATGAGCGAGAGATCAGAAAATTATTCTTGAAATGGTCATTGTTCATTAAAGACTTACCACCCAGTGAAGTTGACTTCCTGATCTATCCCTTCAGGAATTCAGAACTAGTTACTCTAGGCATGTGGTAGTAATAATTAAATAATTCCCTTCTCTTTTCTTTTTTTTTTTTTTTCCCAAGATAATGAGGACAGGGGGCAGGATTAGAGGGGGGGAATGGAGGGAGGTGGAGGAAAAACCAGAAAAGAATCCTAATACAGAATATGTAAAGCATGTTTTTTTTTGTTGTTAATTGTTGAGAATCAAATAGGTTGAGAATGTACAGCTTAAACTTCCTGATTTATTATGTATTTCTAAAATTTCTCACAATATATGTACCTACTTTTATACTATTTTTTGTTGAATGAAATTGTATTCTGGAACGGATTTAAATAAAATGTTAAAAAAAAACAAAAACTTTTCTTCCTTGGTCAAACCTATCACAGACATGACCTGTAAAGAGAATGATCCACTCCATTGGTCACCTACTGCCATTAAGGCCTTTGATAGTCTTAAGACTTACATGCAAACAGGTGTATAATATGTATTAATACTTTCCCCTTCTGGTGAACCGCAGCCGTCCCACAGTCTCTCCCAAGGTCTGTGTGAATATATCAGGTGTGCTAGCTGGAGGCGCTGGTTCAGCTTGTATCAGTCGTTATCTTCCTTTCCTTTCCTTCCTCGGTTGTATAACTCTAGGTGCAAAATAGTGGTGCTGAAATATCAGACAATACACCATACAAAGGTGAATATCTACTCACAGTGTATATTGCAGGTTACCGGCTCCTTCCCAATATGAAAAGACAATATCACAGATTCAGTAAAAAAGTTTGTCTTTATTTGGCTCTTAAGACTGCCTTTGCTGCCGCTCTGGTTCTGGCTTATCCTAACCCTACCTTGCCTTTCGTTCTTGAGGTCGATGCGTCTTAGACTGGAGTAGGTGCCCTCTTGTCTCAACGTCCTACGCCTGACGGTTCCTTGCATCCGTGTGGTTTCTTCTCTAAGAAATTGTCTCCAGCGGAGTGAAATTATGAAATTGGCGACAGGGAATTATTGGCCATAATTTTGGCACTCAAGGAATGGAGGAATCTACTCGAGGGTACTAGCGTGCCAGTGCTAATTCTTACTGACCACAAGAATTTAACTTATCTATCTGAAGCAAAACGTTTGTCGCCCCGACAGGCCAAATGGGTGCTATTTGTGTCTCGGTTTAATTATGTGGTCTCCTACCTGCCTGGTAGTCAGAATGTTAGGGCTGATGTCCTCTCTCGACAATTTTCGCCTCTGTCCAAGGAGGAGTCTGTACCTACTCCTGTTATACCTCCTGACCATATTTTGGATACCATACGTACTAATTTGACTTCTCCCTTGGGGAAGGAGATCCTGGCTGCACAAACCAATGCACCTCCTGAGAAACCTAGTGGTAAGTGTTTAGTTCCTGAGAATCTTTGATCTAAACTTTTGCACACTTACCACTATCCTAAAGCCGTAGGTCACCCAGGCAAGAACCAAATGATTTGGTCTGTCACTCGACAATTCTGGTGGCCAGGTCTTCGTTCTGAGGTTGCTGCGTATGTTGCATCCTGCTCAGTTTGTGCACAGAATAAGACTCCTCGACGTCTTACTGTGGGTCTTCTTCAACCTATTGCTAATGGTAAGCGTCCTTGGACACATCTTTCCATGGACTTCATTGTCGAGCTCCCTGTTTCCAATGGCAATACTGTTATCCTTATGGTGGTTGACCATTTTTCTAAAATGTCACATTGCATTCCCTTGAAGAAGTTGCCTACCGCTCAGGAGCTTGCTTAAATTTTTTCCCGGGAGGTCTTCTGTTTACATGGGTTACCCAAGGAGATAGTGTCAGACTGGGGTAGCCAGTTTGTCTCCAGATTTTGGCGTTCCTTTTGTGCTCAAATGGGGATCCAGCTTTCCTTCTCCTCGGCATATCACCCTCAATTCAATGGGGCTGCGGAACGGTCTAATCAAGCTCTGGAACAGTTCCTCCATTGCTATGTCTCAGATCACCACAATAATTGGTCTGAACTGTTACCTTGGGCAGAGTTTGCTCGTAATAGTGCTATTAATGCTTCCTCCAAGTTATCCCCGTTCATGGCGAATTATGGGTTTCAACCATCCTTGTTGCCCGATTCATTCCAGCTTTGGAGGAGCATCTCCGGCAACTACGTTCCACGTGGGTGCAGATTCAGGATTGCCTTCATCGTTCTATGCAGTGCCAAAAGTTCCAGGCTGATCGTAGGCGTCTGCCCGCGCCTTCCTACCAGGTTGGTGAGAGAGTTTGGCTGTCCTACTGCAACTTGAACCTTTGCGTGCCTTCCAATAAACTGGCTCACTGTTATGTTGGTCCTTTTTGAATACTCTGATGGGTCTATCCTGTGGCCTATGCTCTTGACCTTCCTCCTGCTATGCGCATCTCCAATGTTTTTCATGTCTCCCTCTTGAAACCATTGGTTTGTAATTGGTTTACCACTGTGTTACCTCGTCCCCATCCTATCTTTGTTGACAACCATGAGGAGTATGAGGTCAGCAGCATTATTGACTCTCGTATGTCCAGGAGACGCGTACAGTATTTGGTTCCCTCCTCTGATGTTCATGCTCCCGCCCTCCTCCATGCCTTCCATGCCCGTTTCCCCAATAAGCCTTTTGTCCTTCCACGGGGGAGGAGTCGTTGCGGGGTGGGTACTGTCAGAGTTTTTTCCCTGGTTTTTTTGCCATGTGCTGCTGGCAGCCATTTTACTCACCTCTCTTGCCGACTCTGGTGCATACTGTGTGATGATGCTCATATCCTGCACTTCCTTTTATGGCCAGACTGGTGTACATCATCCGTGTGAGACAAGATGCAGTCTCAGAATTGTGATGTCATCACTTATTATTTAAAGGGCCTTTGTTCAGTATGCTTTGCCCTTGCATTGTCTCAGACCTGTTTGTGAGAGCTCCTGTGTATTACCTGGCTGTCTGACGTCCCTCCTGGTTCCTGATCCCTGGCTTGTTCCTGACTCTGTTGTTTCTGATTCTGGCTCGTCTGACTACTAGCTTTGGCTCCTGACTTGGCTCGTCTGACTATTCGCTTTGGCTCCTTACTCGGCTCTTCTGACTACCAGCTCTGGTTTTGATTCCTGGCTTGTTATTTAACTTGTGGACTTTTTATTATTTTTTGCTATTAATAAAAGTGTGATTATTTTTGCACTTCTCATCTCAGTCTGATTCCTGACACTCTCCCCCTCTCTTTCTCTCTCTCTCTCCCCCTCTCTATTGCTCTCTCTCCCCCTCTCTTTTCTCTCTCTTCCCTCTATTTTGCTCTTTCCCCTCTCTTTTGCTCTCTCTCCCCCTCTCTTTTTCTCTTTCCCCCTCTTTTGCTCTCTCTCTATCCCTCTGTTTTGCTCTCTCTCTTCCGCTCTCCTTTGCTCTCTCTCCCCCTCTCTTCTTTTGCTCTCCCTTCCCCCTCTCTTTTGCTCTCTCTCTTCCCCTCTCTTTTGCTCTCTCTCTTTCCCCCTCTTATTTTCTCTCTCCCCCTCTCTCCTTTTCTCTCTCTTCCCTCTATTTTGCTCTTTCCCCTCTATTTTGCTCTCTCTCTCCCCCCTTTCTTCTGCTCTTCGCCCTCTCTTTAGCTCTTTCCTATCTCTTTTTGTCTCTACCCCTCTCTTTCTATTTCTCTCCCCTCTCTTGCGCCGTCCGCACCCGGACAAGCCCCCACCATGCCTGGCCATGCCCACGTTCCCGCTGGCCATGCCCACTTTCGCCCCACCGCAGCAAACAGCATGTCAGGTAAGGCCAGGTGTGTTTGTCCTCGTGCTGTCTCTACTGCGCATGACAGCTTCGGACAAACACACTTGGCCTTTTATATTATAGGATTATAATTATTAGATTAATAATTCTGCAGCGCTAATACCAATTGCCAGTATGACTGCGTGAAGCCCACAATGGGAGAAATAGAATGACCTTAAAACTAAGGATGTGAAGTGCGGCAATAACTACACATATTTAGCAATACACAAATCATATTGTCATTCTGCTTCATATCCAACGGCTCTGGCTCATGCTCATTTTTACTGTTCAGAGCTTTCTCAAAGGTGAGAGCAACCCTCAGGATTAAGTAATTTTAAATAGCCTACTGTAAACCAATCATAAATCTTCTATAGAGAAACGTCCAAGGATAATCCAATCACAAGACATGTTATTTGATTGACACTCTATAGAACAATAAGTATACAGGCCCAGACGTGGCATAAACAAACTTGATGAGATATTCAAGTTCACACTGTAAATCCAATACAATCAAGTAGAAATAACATCATATTATAAGAAACAACTCAAAACACTGTCTTTTTACATAATCTTTATTATTCATACAGTATCATATGTTCCTGAATGAGTGGTTCTTACTGATTATCTGGTATTGCAGTCACGTGATAAATATCATGTGAACAGCTGTAAATATATACGTTAATGATCACTATAAGCTGGCACCATGATCAAAGACTAAGCATAATATATTGACTCGTACAGAGAAATCATAAGAATGAACACTCCGTGATACCGCCTAGTGACTCTTTCCAATAAAACAAAATATTCCGTTACATGTATGACTGAACAGATCCTGTCCATCTTTGAAGCACCATTATATGGAATACTGACATATTACTGAGGAACTCCACCTTAAAATTAGTGCATCATGACAAAGTTCCTGATCTAATGTATTATTTTCACAGCTGTTCCCATGATATTTATCATGTGATCTCAATACAGGATAATCAGTAAGAAGCACTCAATCAGGAATATACAGTGTGTAACAGACCTAGAAGCCATGGCAGGGATTACTCCAGATCCCTTTGAGTAACAGAATCAGGGTTCTATAACTATATTACCTTTAGTGCAGGGGGATCAATTTATGTCTACCATAGACTTGAAAGATGTCTTTTTGCATATCCCTATTCACATGGAAAAAATGAAATTCCACAGATTTGCCTTTCTAAACAGGCATTCTCATTTAGTCTGGCAACAGTAACAAGAATCTTCACAAAGGTTCTCTGAGCTCTTTTGTCCATAGTGAGAGTTCAGGGAATGGCAGTACCTCCGTACCTAGATTACATTCTTCTACAGGCTTCTTTTCAGGTGGCTCAGGAACATGCAAACACAGTTCTTTAATTTCTTAATTCCCATGGCTGTAATATCCACCTCCTGAAAAGCTCTTTACTACCACAAATCAGTTGCCTTTCTGGGTTTCATCATAGACTCTGTAACAATGAGACTCTCTCTCACACATGCTCTCAGACTGAAATCGCAGAAGGCCTGTACCCTTCTCCAACAAACTCTTCTTCCTACAGTGCTTCAATGCATGGACGTAGTTGGTTTTATGGTGCTTCAGATGCTTTACCTTTTGCCAGATGCCACTTTTGTCCTTTACAGCTTCAAATGTTGCAATAGTGGAATAAAGATTACAACAACCAGTTTTAGATCATCTCTTTAGACTTCAAGACAAGACATTCTCTAACTTAAGGCAGACTCAGCAATCATTGTTTCAAGGAGCCTCATTCCTCCCATCGATGGGCTGTTTTCCATTGAGTCGTTAAAAATGGAGCCATAAGCTACAAAGGTGGCAGACAGCTAGAAATAGTTTACGGTTCTATTTTAGTACCAGGTTTCCATGGAAATATTTTGCACAATGCCTGCAGTCGGTCTTTTTGTGCATGGGAAAGTTAACATTGTGTTAATGCTTCCATCTGACTTTAGATTTCTCAAAAGTCGCAACATAACAAGTTTGTTGCTATGGTGACCTGACCTTTAATTATAAAGACTATGTTTTGCGCCTGGGCTCCTTACCTGTGATCAGCTGGAGAGGGAAAGAAATAGTCGTTAGTTGCAGTGTTATGAGTTTATTATTATTTTTTAGCTATTTTTTACATTTATTTATATATGTAATATTTAGTGCTGCCCCAGGCATAGGTCTATGCTTGATTATATTTTTGTTTCTAAGTATGAAATATAATTAAGAACATAACTCCAACATGGCTGGCACTGCACTAACTATTTCATGGGAACTAGGCCTCAAAAAGCTTATTTTCCCTACTTTACACCTAGTTGGGCATGCCGTAATATATGAGACATTATCAACAGCTTAGTGTTTTACCTGTTTGCACGTTCAATGGAAACCAGGTGAAATTTTCAGCTTCTATTATTTTCTATGGTCAGGCTTTCGGTAGTAATGAAAAGCTGTCAGAACTGTCCCTTTAAACAGTCTCCACCCACACAGACTATAAATTTCCATTGCACCTGTAACCAGGTGCTTAGCAATTTGATAGCAACTTCCTATGGAAGTAGTTCATGTTTCTCAGCTCCCTTTTTTCCTGGCTCTAAGGAATTCTTTTGGAGACTAAAGAGTGTATTAAACTCATACTAACCTACTGCATAGCAGTCTCATACCGGATTCCTGCATCCTTCCGAACTGCCTGTCACATATCAGCGTACATAGCTTTTACGCATCCTGCTGTGGATTTAACCGGCAACATCTAATGTTGGGGGACAAACTAGTCTCAGTTCTAACTTCCATCTCACCTCCATATACATGCACAATCGGTCCAGAAGCATCTCTCAACGGAATTACTACTGACAAGCTGTTCACCGTACTACTCCGCTGACCGGAGTTAAGCCACACCCACTGTGACGCAACAGGGGTGAATCGAGCAGCACAGATTAACGCTGGGAAGCGGTTCAACATTCAACCTCCAAGTTAGTTAGACTTCAGAGACTGATACTGATCGACATACAAACAGGACATATTGAAACCTTATTTACAAAGTACTCCCACGAACGCTGCAGTACGGACTTAGCCACACCTCCAGAGTGACTCAATCTGTCAATCACGTATACAGCAAGACAGTGATCAATAGGCAGAACTTATTTAGACAATTGTACATTTCCTCAGTATATCATTACTGCTCATTAACCATCTCTCTACAATTACTCAGTATTTGCTAATAGCAGTGCTGTAAACCTAACAACAAGTACTTCAGCAATTCACATAAGATATATAGTTACCAAGTCACTCATACTGGTAACAGTTAATCAATGTGATACAAACCAACTATTACATCTTACTGTTATCTTGTATCAGTAATTCAGCTACTGTGATCCCATTACAGAAAATATTGAACATAGTATACAACAGGTATAAGTAAAAATCAAGACAAGGTGTGCAAGACACAACAAAAGCGCACCACCGCAAACTGACGAAAGTGTAATTGCTTTGACAGCAGTTTTTTTGTTTTGAGACTATGTGCAAAACCATGTATAGCTCAATGGAAATGAGCCCCAAATTGAGTATTAATTACCACAGACACCAGCAGCTTGATGGGTTGGGGCGTAGCCTAGGGTTCCTGGAAAAGACAGGGAATCAACATTTTAGAACTCTGTGCAATCCTGTTATGACAGGAGTCTTTTCTGAGGTTTAAATTGCAGGATTTTAGGAATTTACATGGACAGTTCAGAAGCAGACTTCCTTAGTCGTCAATGTATGTACACCTGCAAAAGGTCCTGAATCAGGAAGTATTCAACCAGATTGTGAATCGTTAGAGAAGGTCAGACTTAGACCTCATGGCTTCTCACTTGAATTACAAGCTAACCTAGTATTGTGTGAGATCTCAAGATCCACAAGCAGCTCTAATAGATGCACTAGTGATTCATGGTCAATCAATCTGATTTACATTTTCCTCCATTTGTTTTACTATCCAGGATAATAATCAGAATAAAACAGGAAAGGCCCTAAGGGATTCTGATTGCTCCTCAATGGCCTTGCAGGATTTGGTATGCAGATCTAGTACAATTATCCTCCAGCCAGTCTCTCAGGAAAGACCCTTTTCTCAAGGTTTCTTCTTCTATCAAGTCTTTCAAGGACTCCCTCAAAGTCTTTTCTTCGATCAAGACGTCAAATCTCTCATTTTGACACCATGGTAATTGAACTCCTTATTTTGTCTCAGAGAGGTTTTTCAGATCAAGTAATAGACACTTTGATTCAGATCAGAAATCCTGTTTCAAGACACATTTTCACAAAGTATGTAAAGTTTTCCTTTCCTGGTGTGAGTGTAAGAATTACCTTTGGAACTCGTTCATAATTCCTTGAATTCTTCAATTTTTGCAAGATGGTCTGAATAAGGGTTTATTAGCTAGTTCCCTTAAAGGTCAAAATTCTGCAAGCCATTTTCTTTTATCACAAGAATATTTTGAGACTTACTGACATTAAAAACTTTGTTCACGCTTTGGTCAGGAGTGTTATCAGTTTTGAGGTCTGCTTCCCTTCTATAGAACCTTAACTTGGTTTTGAGGGTTCTTCAGGTTAAGCAGTTTAAACCTATGCATGTTCTGGACCAGGGCCATCTTTAACACAGGGCAAAATGGGCAGCTGCCCAGGGCCCAGTCTCAGTTGAGGGGCCCAAGAGTCCTAAAAAAAAAAAAAAATTTTTTTTTATGGTTCATACCAGACTGCTGATGTGACATGGGGAACACAAACATTCAGTCTTAATACTGTCACAGTCAAAAGTACTCTGCTTATATATATTTTTTTTAAAAAATGTGCCAGAATGTGCCAGTGTCATGTGACATGCCAAGCTATTGCCATGTGTTGTTTTAGATGTGCACTGTGCAGCACTGAATGCAAAGCCCTAACTCGGCATCCTAACTCGGCATCCAGCCATTTCCACTGCATCTGAAAAGGTCCTGCTGGGGTTACCACTGTTACCAGGTAACTGCTCTGGTTGTGGGGATTGTTTCTAGGTAGGGCTGACTGTAGGCGCATGCAGCAGAAAGCTGGAGCGGCAGGCATGTGAGGATTTGAGCATCTGTGCAGCTGCATACACTGCTCTCTTCAGCCTTGAGGCTGTGTGACTCATCTCACACTGTATCCATGCAGCCTTGGACAGACAGCATCCAGTCTACTGGTCCCCTTAGCCCTGCTCTTTCTGCTGTGGCCCTAAGATCAACTAACTGAAGTTTGCTAGGGGAACAGTGCTTTGTAGAAAGGTGTCAGTGGGAAGAATAAGCGAGTGCACACACACCCCTCCCCATGCAGCATTGTCTAGTGCAGAGTGAGATGGAACTTGTTCCTAGCAAAGAAGAGACATGTGCTGCTGTGGCTGATGTATTGTGTCATGCTGATACTTCACACATTAATGTAAGGTTTATTTTTATAGTTTTTATTTTCTCTCTGTCTCAGATTTTACAGCTTCCCATAGTAGTTCAGCTGTTCCAGTCAGTAAACTGGACCTCCATGCTTCCTCCTCAGTCTTTACCTTGATTTGCTCCTGTTGGCTGCCCTAAATCTCTTTAACCAGCTAACCTCACACCAGAATCACATTCAAAAGAATATTAAATGAATCCACAGTGGAGGAATTGATATATTTATTTACTTATTAGTACTGCTTAGGTCCAGTTTCACATATTGCAATTTATTTCATTTTTTTTTTTAAATGATTAGCCCAGCAGTGGATGATCCACTTCTGGGCTAATAATTAAAATAAAAAATAAAACATGATTTAGTTGTTTTTTGGGATGTTGGGGTGGAGAGCAAAATTGCGTGGGGGGGGGGGGGGGCCCAAGACAATTTTTGCCCAGGGTCCAGTCAATATTAAAGACGGCCCTGGTCTGGACATATAACTGTTGTCTTGGAAGTTTCTCTTTCTCTTGGCCATTTTCTCAGCCAGAAGAGTAAATGAGCTTTCTACTCTCTCATGATAAATCAGTTTTAAGAAGAAACTATTCTTCCCTTCCTAAGGTTGTTTCTTCTGAAAACATCCATCAGGAAATTGTAGTCCCATCTCTCTGTTCAACGCCAAAAAAAAACTAAAGAGAGATTACTTCATAACAGTAGTATTTCTTCAAGACACTAAATTTACTTCCTTCTTTATTTATTTCTCAAGAGACAGAAAGCTACTGCAATCATCTTGACAGTTTTGCTTAAAGCTTTGATTAGCAAAGCACACATAGTGGCAGGGATTTCTTCCATTGAACAGATTTGCAAATCAGCTGCTTAGTCATCTTTACATACATTTACCAAATCCTACCATTTTAACACGTTTTTCAACTTCTGAGGTTGCTCTTGCCAGCAATGTTCTGCAGGCCACAGTATCTCTACCTGCCTTAATTGCTTTTCCCTCCTATTTTATGGTGGCCTTGTGGACTTCACAGCTTGCGTATAGCATCCCATATGTGATGGCTTATGTAGTCTCCTCATCTTATGAGAGAAAACAAAATTTATGCTGCCCTGATAAAGTAATTTCTTTCATTATGCCGGTTTTCTTTTACTATTATCTCCTTTCTCTGGGTCATATGTATGACAGATAATTTATGGGAAAGTGGGAGGGATTAAAGCTCTGTTGTGTGGGGTGTTTTCAATCCTCCAGTAGGACTCGACTTTAAAACCACATGTGATGGCTCGTGGACTCTCAGCGTCATGAAAGAAATTTATCAGGTAAAGCATATTTTATTTTTTAAGGGCTGGTATAGACATTTTTAGAAATAGTAATAATTGGAACATACTTCTTTATATACGAAAAAATACAAATGAGCAATGCTTTTTCTAGATAAATGCATTTGTTTTGGCATGCAGAAGTCTAGATATTCGCCTGGCAATATGATGCAGTGATGTACTTGTGATGCAGACTCAAAAAAAAGGATCTTATTGTAATTTTTCTGCCTCCTGCACCTCTGTCAGTATCCATTTGGTTCTAGAAGATGAATATTGTTATGGAACACATCACCTACAGTGCAGTCAGCAAATATCTGTGCAGCCGGCCTATATCCATATCAGCAGCAGGTTGCTTGCAAGATTAAAGTCATGATAGAAAGATAGATAATTATTATTATACTTTATTTATGAAGCGCCAACATATTCCGCAGTGCTGTCCATGGGAAAAAATTAATTTAAATAAAACAATGATATAAAATTTGTAAGAGACAAGACAAAATGTGACAAACACATTGATGGCCTTATTCCCATGGGAACTTGCAACCTAGATAGATAGACAGACAGACAGACAGACAGACAGACAGACAGACAGACAGACAGACAGACAGACAGACAGACAGACAGACAGACAGACAGACAGACAGACAGACAGACAGACAGATAGATAGATAGATAGATAGATAGATAGATAGATAGATAGATAGATAGATAGATAGATAGATAGATAGATAGATAGATAGATTTAAAAATACATAGAACATTTTCCCCTATTTGAAGAAAATTGGAATGTAAGACATTTACAGTACATACACAGTGAAACACATTATTAACCCCTTAAAGACCGAGGATGTGACAGGCACGTCCTACAAAAAGTGGTTGTTAAGGACCAAGGACGTGCCTGGCACGTCCTCTGGGGTTTCAAGCACTGGAATATATATTGAGGCATCGTGCAATACCCTTTTAAAGCACACCGATACCGAGACGTCCACTCTGTGGCCCTCTCTGTATCAGCCAGCAATGGTGCCGATCGTTGGTGGGTGGGAGTTATTTGAGGGAGGCAGGTGGGCGGCCCATCGCTGGAGCAGTTCCTGTTCCTTTGCGGCACGCGCTCTACACAGATTTAAAGGCATGATGAAGGGAGGAATACATTTTGGGACAGGGATCTGGGAGGGGGAGGAGTAGGGTATTGAGAGGGGGGCAGCTACACTACAGAAAAAAATGGCTTTATTATTTTTTTATTTAAGAAAATGCATAAAATGTAGCAAACTGGGTACTGGCAGACAGCTGCCAGTACCCAAGGTGGCAGCAAATAGGTAGAGGGGGAGGGTTAGAGAGCTGTTTTGGGGGGTCAGGGAGGTTGGGGGCTAAGGGGGGATCCAACACTGCAGCATATATAAAAAAAAATAAAGCCTTTTATTTTAGTACTGGCAGACTTTCTGCCAGTACTTAAAATGGCGGGGACAATTGTGAGGTGGGGGAGGTAAGAGAGCTGTTTTAGGGAGGTCAGGGAGGGATCAGGGGGTGGCATGTGTCAGGTGGGAGGCTGATCTCTACACTGAAGCTAAAATTAACCCTACAAGCTACCCAATTAACCCCTGCTGGACATAATACAAGTTTGGTGCACAGCGGCATTTAGCGGCCTTCTAATTACCAAAAAGCAATGCCAAAGCCATATATGTCTGCTATTTCTAACAAATTGATCCCAGAGAAGCATTTACAGCAATTTGTGAACAATTTTTTTTATTTGCTCACATTTGGCGATGAAATGGTGGAATTAAATATACTAAAATGGGCCTAGATCAATACTTTGGGTTGTCTACTACACTACACTAAAGCTAATATTAACCCTACAAGCTACCTTATTAACTCCTTACCTGCTGGATATAATACAAGTGTTTGGTGCGCAGCAGCATTTAGCAGCCTTCTAATTACCAAAAAGCAATGCCAAGACCATACATGTCTGAACAAAGAGGATCTCAGAGAAGCATTTACAACCATTTGTGCCATAATTGCAAAAGCTGTTAGTAAATAATTTCAGTGAGAAACCTAAAGTTTGTGAAAAAGGTTGTGAAAAAGTGAACGATTTGATCACATTTGGCGGTGAACTGGTGGCATGAAATATACCAAAATGGGCCTAGATCAATACTTTGGGTTGTCTACTAAAAAAAAAATGTATACATCTCAAGAGATATTCAGGAATTCCTGCCAGATATCAGTGTTACAATGTAAATATTGCTAATTGTGATAAAAAAAATGGTTTGGAAATAGCAAAGTGTTACTTGTACTTATTGCCCTATAACTGCAAAAAAAGCTAAGAACATGTAAACATTGAGTATTTCTAAACTCAGGACAAAATTTAAAAACTATTTAGCATGGGTGTTTTTTGGTGGTTGTAGATGTGTAACAGATTTTGGGGGTCAAACTTAGAAAAAGTGTGGGGTTTTTTTTCATTTTTTCATCATATTTTATATATTTTTTATAGTAAATTATAAGATATGATGAAAATTATGGTATCTTTAGAAAGTCCATTTAATGGTGAGAAAAACGGTATATAATAAGTGTGGGTACAGTTAATGAGTAAGAGGAAAATTACAGCTAAACACAAACAGAAATGTAAAAATAGCCCTGGTCCTTAATGGTAAGAAAATTGAAAAAGACTGTGGTCACTAAAGGGTTAAATACTAAAATGTATTAACATTTTCTTTTTATTGTTTTCAGGTATTTGAGTGGACAGGGCTCCAAAGTAGATATACATATGTATATATGTGTTTATATGCGCATATGTGTTTGTATATACATATATACACATACAAAATATATATATACATGTGTATATATATATATATATATATATATATATATATATATATGTATGCAAAACAAGTAACGTGTATGCACTCCCACCATCAAGCAAATATAGCCAGGGTGCTATAATGTTCAAATGTAGATTTGTAGAAATAAGCACTCACTGGTCTTCAGGCATCAGTGACAAAAAGGCTTTATTTAGTGTGACGTTTTGGGACTAGATGCTGTCCCTTCCTCTGACAAACAACAAGTGAGCAAACAAGACTTATAAAGACCTATGGAACCCTCCCCCAAAAGCACAGCCAAAATTGGCTGACAGTGTGCAAAAAAATCTCCAATGCAGAATAGTTAATTAGCAATCTGAAATGTGTGGTGTTGTAATGAGTGATAAACCATATACTATGAAAATATAAAAGTGGTTAAGTGCACCCACCTCTCAGTGATCGGATCAGCTATATCCCCCAAAAAAACACCAAACTATAATAAAATAAAAATCTATGCCGCCTGATCGTAATAAATGCAAAGAAAACGTGAGCCGTACATAATGAAAGCGACTCATTTGCCAGGGCATGAGTCATCATTACCATTCTCCAATCACAAGTGGATAGCTGGGAGATCGCATATTATACAAAACAAACCTCTGATTGGTTAATATTTGTCAGATCAGACCAACCAGGATGCGATGTAACAGTACAGCCTCTGGCAACGTCAGGAAGAAACGTCATAGCAGGGGGCGTGTCATGTCGCCCGATAACCAATACAAAGATGTAAATAGAGAGCCGGAGTAGTCCTATACATCAGAAACACAAAAATATATATTCAGGTCAATACAGGTCAAGAGTATACTATATATCTGACAATGGTGAACCCAAAGTGTTAATAACCATAACATCTCAGAAAGCATACGTGGGGCAAAAATGGTTATATCAAATGTGGATAATATATTATACATGAAATAAACGCAAATATGGATGGGATAACCATCTATGAAAGCCATAGAGGCCAAAAAATGATGGATGAGACACCGCAACAGGTAGAAACCATAGACACTAATTACTCAACAATCATAGGAGCTGAACTCAGACAGGACACATAAGTGGGGCTGTAACCCAGCAAGTAAACCCCTATATCGTATCAAATTATAAAAAATAAAGAGGCTATATATAACCCAAAGGCCTATTAAGACATCCATGTGGGTATAATTTTAAGGGACAGTCAAGTCCCAAAAAAACTTTCATGATTTTAATAGGGCATGCAATTTTAAACAACTTCCCAATTTAATTTTATCACCAATTTTGCTTTGTTCTCTTGGTATTCTTAGTTAAAAGCTAAACCTAGGAGGTTCATATGCTAATTTCTTAGACTTTGAAGACTGCCTCTAATCTGAATGCATTTTGACCACTAGAGGGCATTAGTTCATGTGTTTCATATAGATAACATTGAGCTCATGCACGTAAAGTGACCTAGGAGTGAGCACTGATTGGCTAAAATGCATGTCTGTCAAAAGAACTGAAATAAGGGGGCAGTTTGCAGAGGCTTAGATACAAGGTAATTACAGAGGTAAAACGTGTATTATTATAACTGTTTTGGTTATGCAAAACTGGGGAATGGGTAATAAAGGGATTATCTTTCTTTTTATACAACAATAATTCTGGTGTTGACTGTCCCTTTAAAGGGACACTGAACACAATTTTTTTTCTTTTGTAATTCAGAAAGAGCATGCAATTTTAAGCAACTTTCTAATTTACTCCTATTATCAATTTTTCTTCGTTCTCTTGCTATCATTATTTGAAAAAGAAGGCATCTAAGCTTTTTTTTGGTTTCAGTACTCTGGACAGCACTTTTTTATTGGTGGGTGAATTTATCCACCAATCAGCAAGGACAACCCAGGTTGTTCACCAAAAATGGGCCGGCATCTAAACTTACATTCATGCATTTCAAATAAAGATACCAAGAGAATGAATATAATTTGATAATAGGAGTAAATTCGAAATTTGCTTAAAATTTCATGCTCAATCTGAATCACGAAATAAAATTTTTGGGTACAGTATCCCTTTAAGTTTAACCAGTGCTGACAAAATTATAAATTTAAGAAACCAGGGATACAAATGTTAAAATTTAAAACAAATCCCAGTCTATAGCACGCATCAATTATGGACTGTGTGTGCATGAGATAATGAGCTGATCGGACCCAAAGTGTGGATGGTACAAAAACCTACCAATAGAAGTGAAAAAAATTAAAAATTAAAAAGGTAAGAACTACAGATATAAATTAAAAACATCACATTGCAGGCAAAATACAAACATGGCCAGAGAACTACATAGGACAGGAGGGCAACTGGAACTAAGAATAGGGCCATATATACATCATATAAGGCTGGAGTTGGAATTGTGGACTCCCAACAATAATAGCTTATATGTAGCTATGTAACAGGGATACTCGGGGGCAGCCCCCCAAGTCTTGAGTATTTTCAGATGATAGTGGATTTTCATATCAAATCTGCCTGCATCATCTGTAGTAGCGGTGTTATAAATAACACTGCCAACTGGTATGTACGTTTAGTTCTCTCGGTGTTAGGCTTAGGCTCGGTACCTGGTCGATGATTCTGAACCTTAAGTCTTTGACAGTGTGACCTGCCTCCAGAAAGTGGCAAGCCACAGGTTGATCAGACTTTCCTTTCAAGATGGATGTGTGGATGCTGGAGCGGTGATTGGCAAACCTTGTTCTTGCGCCATCAGTTGTTTTGCCTGTGTGAAATTTTCCACATGGGCAGTTCAATAAGTAGATAATGTACTGGGTGGTACATGTGAGGAAAATGTCTCACATGTATCGTTTTTGGCCTCTATGGCTTTCATAGATGGTTATCCCATCCATATTTGCATTTTTATTTCATGTATAATATATTATCCACATTTGATATAACCATTTATTTATTCTTTTTTGTTTAATGACAGGTCTTTTTGCTCCATGTATGCTTCCTGAGATGTTACTGCTCTCAACACTTTGGGTGCACCATTGTCAGATATATAGTATACTCTTGCCCCTTATACTATGATCACATCCCATAGCGGCGAGTGTATTGACCTGAATATATATATATATATTTTTGTGTTTCTGAGGTATACGACTACTCCGGCTCTCTATTTACATCTTTGTATTGGTTATCGAGCGACATGACACGCCCCCTGCTATGACGCCTCTTCCTGACATTGCCAGAGTTAAAAATATTAACCAATCAGATGTTTGTTTTGTATTCCATGTAGTCTCCCGGCTATCCACTTGCGATTGGAGAATGGTAATGATGACTCATGCCCTGGCAAATGCTTTTGGCTAGTTTCTTCGATGGGCACTCTCATTATGTACGGCTTGCGTTTTCTTTGCACTTATTACGATCAGGCGACATAGATTTTTATTTTATTATAGTTTGGTGGTTTGTAGTTTAGGATATAGCTGATCGGATCACTGAGATGTGGATGCACTTAACCACTTTTATATTTTCATAGTATATGCAGCAGCGGAACTACCGATGATGCAGCGGTCGCAACCAGGCCCCTGGAAGGTCCCCTATCAGGGGGGCACCAGCTTCAGCACAATTCTTTTTATTTTTTTAAACTTTTTTTTCCAAAACTTTGTGTGTGAAGAGAGAAATAGTATTGTGTGTGTGTGATATGGTATTGTGTGTGATATTGTATTGTGTGTCTGTGTGTGTGATATGCAGGGATAGGCAAGGTGTCTGTGACTAGCCCTTGCAGTGTCCGCCACAACCTTAGTAATTATTTTCTTTCTGATTAAATAATAGGATTAAAAAAAATATGTAGTGTGAATAAAGTTAGTGGCTTGTCAAGAGACTGCTAGCAATATTGGGTGATAAGTTATAGAAAAAATAAAGCCTGAGTGAAATACTGGATGTGTATCTGCATCTGTATAATAACACCCAGCTCTATACAAAGACACAGTAGTGACACTGGCACATGTGTATAGCCAGACAAGGGCTGGTTATAGAGTCAGTGGTATCTGCATCAGTATAATAACACCCACACTATATAATGACACAGTAGTGACACTGGCACATGGGTATAGCCAGAGGAGGACTGGTTATAGAATTAGTGGTATCTGCATCAGTATAATCACACCCAGCACTATATAATGACACAGTAGTGACACTGGCACATGGGTATAGTCAGATGAGGGCTGGTTATAGGATCAGTGGTATCTGTATCAGTATAATTACACCCAGCACTATATAATGGCACAGTAGTGATACTGGCACATGGGTATAGCCAGAGGAGGGCTGGTTATAGGATCAGTGGTATCTGCATCTGTATAATAACACCCAGCTCTATACAAAGACACAGTAGTGACACTGGCACATGCGTATAGCCAGACAAAGGCTGGTTATAGGGTCAGTGGTATCTGCATCAGCATAATAACACCCAGTGTTATATAACGACACAGTAGTGACACTGGCACATGGGTATAGCCAGAGGAGGGCTGGTTATAGGGGTATCTGCATTTGTACAATAACACCCAGCACTATATAATGACACAGTAGTGATACTGGCACATGGGTATAGCCAGAGGAGGGCTGGTTATAGGATCAGTGGTATTTGCATCAGTATAATAACACCCAGCACTATATAATGACACAGTAGTGACACTGGCACATGCGTATAGCCAGACAAGGGCTGGTTATAGGGTCAGTGGTATCTGCATCAGTATAATAACACCCAGTGTTATATAACGACACAGTAGTGACACTGGCACATGGGTATAGCCAGACAAGGGCTGGTTATAGGGTCAGTGGTATCTGCATAAGCATAATAACACCCAGTGTTATATAATAACACAGTAGTGACACTGGCACATGGGTATAGCCAGAGGAGGGCTGGTTATAGAATCAGTGCTATCTGCATCAGTATAATAACACCCAGCACTATATAATGACACAGTAGTGATACTGGCACATGGGTATAACCAGAGGAGGGCTTGTTATAGGATCAGTGGTATTTGCATCAGTATAAGAACATCAAGCACTATATAATGACACAGTAGTGACACTGGTTCATGGGTATAGCCAGATGAGGGCTGGTTATAGGATCAGTGGTATCTGCATCAGTATAATAACACCAAGCACTATAAAATAATGTTTTTAATTTCAAATGTACCTTGGTGTCCTTCACTAAGGTCTGTACTTTGGAAAATGTCCACCACAGCCTTTATCTGTGGCTATCCCTGGTGATATGGTATTATGTGTCTGTGTGTGTGATATAGTATTGTGTGTGTGTGTGTGATAAGGTATTGTGTTTGTGTTTGGTATAGTATTGTGTGTGTGATATATTATTGTGTGTGTGATATGGTATTGTGTGTGTGATGTGCTATTGTGTGTGATATGGTATTATGTGTCTGTGTGTGTGATATAGTATTGTTAGTGTGATATCTATGGTATTATGTGTGATATTGTATTATGTTTCTGTGTGTTTGATATTGTATTGTGTGTGTGTGTGTGTGATATGGTATTGTGTGTGTGATGTGCTATTGTGTGTGATATGGTATTATGTGTCTGTGTGTGTGATATAGTATTGTGTGTGATATTGTATTATGTGTCTGTGTGTTTGATATTGTATTGTGTGTGTGATATGGTATTGTGTGTGTGATGTGCTATTGTGTGTGATATGGTATTATGTGTCTGTGTGTTTGATATTGTATTGTGTGTGTGTGTGTGTGATATGGTTTTGTGCACAAGGGAGGGGGATGAGAGAGAGAGACAGAGAGAAAGAAAGAGAGGGAGAGAGAGCAAGGGGTGGGACCGCTGTACTGCAAAAAATGGCCCGTGTACATGGGCTTTAGGACTAGTTTATTATAAATTAACCAAGGAGAAAGTTGTATCAGTAACATAAGTATATAAATTACTGCATACTACAGTCAGTCATTTCTATTAATGCTTTTGTATATGGTTAAAGTAAATATATGTTTCATTCATGGTGATCTGTCCTGTTGCTGCTTTGTATATTAGTCAGAGATCAAACTTGTTTCCCAGCTGGAATATGCTGACATTGTATTATTACCATACCTTGATTTTTTTTAATTTTCATATATAAACTAACAAATTGCAACGTCAATCTATGAAAAATAATCTACAATACAGTTAAAATATCCCGGCACAGTGAAAGTAATAACGGTGCACTCCACATGACTACAATATGGATGTACAAGATAAGCCTAAGAGAAACATAAATAATGCTGTATTTGGATATATGGTTTACTATGTGACAAATTTCACCACCTGGAAAATAAATATTTCCTTTAAACTTTTTTTATTCTATTTTATATTTATTATTTTTTATATTTATGTTCTAAATATACAGGGGTAAAAATATGGTGCATAATTCCAATAATGCACAAGTAAAGAAATAACATTTCATTTTTATCTTCTTTTCATAAACCTTTTTTTATCAAACACACAACAATATATTATATTCTCCATAGCGGAAGGATAAAATATTTTACCAGCCACACAGAGTAATGCTAAGCAATTAAATTGGCTAATATTTTCTTAGATACAGTATCTCATGAAAACAAGGGATTTATTAGTCTGCTCAGCAACAACTAATCCATAGCTAACCTAACTTATCTATTCATCCAGGCAATTTATTTGTTTTATAGCTGGGACTTTTTTTTTTATTTAAAGCAAATGGTTTCTTACCAGGGTATAATTCTCCTAGATGCTAAACCAATGTGCTAAATGTGGTATTTGTGAGAAAATAAGAAGACAGTAAATATCATAAAGGGACATTAAACACTAAGGGCCAGATAATGAGTGGAGCAGTAGTTTACTCTTGTTTGAGTGCTAAACCGCTAGTAGTAATATTTTTGGGCTCAGAGATTTGCACTCGTATTATGAGTTGAAAGTAAAAAGTTTTTGCTCTCACGTTTGTAACTTGCGGTAACAAATAGACTGAGAGGTTGTTAACGCAAACTTTTTGTATGCTGAAAATACAATATCAGTCAAAAAATACAATTGGTGCCAGAGTAATGCATTTCTTGCTGCAGCCAAGGGCATGCAATTTGGAAAAATGATACCATTCAATATAAAACTGTTTAATATGAGCAGAAAGTTCATGTGTTATTTTTTTTTAACATGTCCCTGTCTTTTTTGTTTTTATAACATTTTACAAATGTTTTCAGAAGGTCCTCTAAAGAGGTATTTTGCATATAAACATAATATATATATCAGCAATAAACAAAGGCATTGTAAAAGATCTGAATACAAAATAAACTACTTAAAAGCAATTCAAACTAGGCTTGTGCATTCAGAGGTTCGTACGTGTTTGGTGACGTTGCGACCTGATGACATCCAATAGGGTAATGCCACTGTGTTTTTAGGACACACAAAACCAATGCATCATTTGAAAATGTTTTGGGGTACTAATTAAATAGTTCAGCTGTCATATTTTACCCAACCAATAATGAAAAAAGTAATGCCAAAGGAAAATGGCTAATTGTGTGTTTTTTCGAACATCAAAAAGGGTTCATCTGGCGTGTCCAACCACCGACCAAGATGGCTGCTGTTTAAGCTATATCTGTATAAGGGAGCTGATAAAGCTGCTGGTTTTCTCTCCTATGCCTGTTGAATCCTATTCATTTCAGAAAATATGTGACAAGCACTAATTTTGGAACTGATTCATGTGCCTTGTATATACTAAGAGGAAAACGCAGACCTAAATAGAGAAGGTACGCAGCAGAGGACTGGAAGCGGCCTATACCTTTCTCTACCCCCCCTGCTACTCTGACCTACTATTCCAGCCATTTGTGCTGACGTTCAATTATATTCTTAAATTCAATTTTCATAATTTTCATGAGAAATTAAGTGCCGCTATGGGACATCACCCTTGGGGATATTCTAGTTAATACTACTATAAGGAGGAGAGTACAAGAAGAATTACAGAGGAATCTATACTGAGCCTAAAATGGCTGCTACGCTACAAGAATGGGAATCATTAGTTCTGGAGGTGCTCAACACCCATTTTCAGTTAATTGAGAAGGAACTGTTTCTAGTCATGTCTGATGCCTTTAATAGCCCTACCCCGGGTCTAGATCGACAAGGTGTCTCACTCTGTGACACCAACGAACTCGGCTACATAGAGGAAACATCCTATAACAGCACTGACACAGAGGACCCTAATCCCCGGCTGGTGAACCTACTCATGGTGTGTCGGGTGAAGACTGAGACATCCAGCTTTGAGCCGCAGCTGGATATGACACCTAGAGATGTTGAGTCACAGGCTGAGGCCCTCTCTAAGATCCAAATATCACGGGAACAGCTGATCTTTACTGCCGCAACTGGTTTACCGCTTCTCAGTGAGTCCGTGGGTCAAGGGCTGAGAAGGCGCCCTTGGTGTGAAACCCATGGACAATGAGCCGTGATCCCCTGCATCAAACCAGGGTGGGATGCTATTCAGAGTGTCTTGCAGACTAACAAAGAACTCTTACCGATGGTCTCGGACTCTTGCTTGCTGGCGGGTGTGTTTGCAGCCCCGGGCAATAGACTAGTATCAGCTGAGAGCCTCTATTGGAAGAAATGATCTGGCATAGGTTAAATATTATAGAGACAGTTGGGCTATATGATATTGACATTATCAATGACTTTGACTCTTTGACTCTTGTTCTGACTCTTGTTCTCTTGTTTTTGATGTTGTGTGTTCTCACTGTTTGGATGAACCCAATAAGTATATGTAATTTAAGTGAGATGGGAGAGTTTTACTATAGCAGAGGGGAAGGTGCTAGTATAGCAGTGGGGACTATATGGTGACTGCCAGGGGGCTGACGGCGGCCGAGATAGCTGACCCTGTATAGTATGTATAATGCTAGGATTTTTATTCATAATGCATATAGATCACTGTATAATGTTATTTGCACACTGACAATAAGATCAAGTGGCACCCTTGTTTATATGTGTACTTAGACTGCTACCTAAGACCCCCAATATTGAACTCCTATTCTGTTAAAATAACGCTACACGGAAACTTAGATATGACTTAGTCTTACTTTCTGATTTTCTGCTCTATTAAACCTAAATTACTTCCCGAGATATGTTAAAACCAGAAACACTTCTTGAGCCATACTTATAATTCTAGTTTGTGGTTAACCTATTTATTTATTTATTTTTGTCCTGGGGGTTTATTCTAGGTATGATGCTTCCCTTTTCCTTCGACACATTCCATGGTTATGGTTAGATGCAAGTTTTCGGGAGTTTGTGATTTGCTTTATTTGTTTGGTTTTTTCTCTCTCTCCTCCTCTGATTTATCCTTAGGGGTATCTATATTGTAACCCTATAAATTACTCTATACTAATCTGTGTGTGCATTATAGTTTGTTATGTATTATATTTTCATATGTACTGGCTATATTTGCAATTGTCAGTGGCCGTATAAACTAGCTATGAGAAGACATATTTGCGTAATTATAGATATAAAGGGTCATACAGGGCCCTTTATGTTAATGGAAAAAACTGAGGTTAGTTTGTTCTTTTTTTTTTTAGTTTATGTTTCTATCAACCACATTGCTAGCTTAACAATACTGGAATTTTTTTGATACTTTGGCCTTATTATTTTTTTTTTTGTGCCTCATATTAGTAGTGTATTGTTATGCATATGAACAGTTTTGTATGCTATGATAAGTTGCCCTTACAGGTTAAGGGTTTATGCAAGTGGTTATTTTGTACTGTAATTTTCTCAACCTCAATAAAAAATATATATAAAAAAAAAGGGTTCATCTGCAACTAATAACATGCAGGTGGTAATCAACTGATAGACTTTGATCAAACCTTAAGGGCCAGATTATGAGTGGTGCGCTAACAGTTATGCGTGAGCAAAAAGGGATTTAGTGCGGTTGTTTTATCACTCGTATTACAAATTTAAAGTAAACGCAAACGCGTGAGTTAGTTTAGAATGATTACCGCGTCCTCAGAACTTTGGTTAACTGTTTCGCAAAACAAAAAAGTCTCACAAAACACATAAAAAATTCATTACATTCTGTCAAAATATTCTAAAAAAGGGTGCGTGTCCAAGAGATGTCGGAGATGTCAAATCCGGTCCCATCTCCGGGTAGCACCCCCAAACAAGTGGTATCCCTAGGTGCCTCATTGCAGACAACATACTAAAAGACCGACTTGATCCCTTGCACACTACTCGATCGACACCCCTTTTAAGAAGCGGCGGACAGGGGCTCAATTACGGTCCTGGGCTGAGTTCCAGAAGCCCATAGGCTTTGCCGGTCCTCCGGTGTTTACGTCATCTCCTTGACAAAATATACATTGTCATGTACAATGTAGATTATATAAAGTATTGTAGATATCTTAAAAGGGATTTAATGGTTTCTTGCTATTATTTCAAACATAAATATATATTTAAAATATATGTTTATGTTTCAAACAATATTAAGCATACATTAAATCCCTATTAAGATATTTACAATACTTTAAACAATATGCATTGTACATGACTATGCATATAATTTAAACATTGATCCATAATTTGCCATAACCTAAAACTAACTGTAGAGGCTAAGGCCCTACACATAAATATTCAATATTTAAATAATGCATTGCTATGTAGAATGCATACTGTTTAAATATTTGCATATCAATTAAAATGTAATTAATGTTGCTTGTTGTGTTTATTATTTTTAATAAAAGACAGTGTTATTAATATTATAGACCTACATAACTGCTTGACTGTTATGTAAAAATATTATTTTAAAGGACACTCATGTCAAAATAAACTTTTATGATTCAGAAAGAACATGCAGTTTTAAGACACTTTCTAATTTACTTCCATTATCACATTTTGCACAGTCCTTTTATATACACACTTTCTGGGGAACAAGATCATACTAAGCATGTGCACAAGCTCACATGGTATATCTATACTAGTCTGTATTTGTCACATGATACAGGGGGATGGAAAATGGGAGAAAAAAAATAATTTTTCAGAAAAAAAATGTACTGCTTATTTGAAATTAAGAGTAGGTGTTATTGCATTGTCTTTTTATCATCTACTTGTTAATGATCTAATTCTACTGCATTGAGTAGAATTAGATCATAGCAGAATATGTTCTATGTATTTTTAAATTGATATTTCTATATTTACACTCACCGGCCACTTTATTAGGTACACCTGTTCAATTGCTTAGTAACACAAATTGCTAATCGGCCAAACACATGGCAGCAACTCAATGCATTTAGGCATCTAGAAGTGGTGAAGAGGACTTGCTGAAGTTCAAACTGAGCATCAGAATGGGGAAGAAAGGGGATTTAAGTGACTTTGAATGGGGCATAGTTGGTGCCAGACAGGCTGGTCTGAGTATTTAAAAAACTGCTGATCTACTGGGATTTTTACGCACAACCATCTCTAAGGTTTACAGAGAATAGTCCAATAAAGAGAAAATATGTAGTGAGCAGAAGTTGTGTGGATGAAAATGCCTTGTCGATGTCAAAGATCAGAGAAGAATGGGCAGACTGGTTTGAGATGATAAAAAGGTAACAGTAACTCAAATAACCACTCTTACAACCAAGGTATGCAGAATACTATCTCTGAATGCACAACACATCAAACCTTGAAGCAGATGGGCTACAGCAGCAAAAAAAAACTAAGCTAAGCTAAGAACAGGAAACGGAGGCTCCAAATCGCACAGGCTCACCAAAATTGCACAATAGAAGATGGGAAAAACTATGCCTGGTCTGATGAGTCTCGATTTCAGCTGTGACATTCAGATGGTGGGGTCAGAATTTGGCATAAAAACATGAAAGCATGGATCCATCCTGCCTTGTATCAACGGTTCAGGCTGGTGGTGTAATGGTGTGGGGGATATTTTCTTGGCACACTTTGGGCTCCTTAGTACCAATTGAGCATTGTTTAATAGCCATGGCCTACCTGAGTACTGTTGCTGACCATGTCCATCCCTTTATAACTACAGTATACCCATCTTCTGATGATTACTTCTAGCAGGAGAATGCACCATGTCACAAAGCTTAAATAAACCTCAAACTAGTTTCTTGGACATGACAATGAGTTCACTGTACTCCAATGGTCTCCACAGTCACCAGATCTCAATCCAATAGAGCACCTTTGGGATGTGGTGGAACAGGAGATTCACAACATGGATGTGCAGCTGACAAATCTGCAGCATCTGCGTGATGCTATTATGTCAATATGGGCAAAAATGTCTGAGGAATGTTTCCAACACCTTGTTGAATCTATGCCACAAAGATTTAAGGCAGTTCTGAAGCAAAAGAGGGTCCAACCCAGTGCTAGCAAGATGTACCTAATAAAGTGGGTGGTGAGTGTATATCTGTACACATCTATACCTATACATATTTCTATAATATATATATATATATATATATATATATATATATATATATATATATATATATATATATATATATATATATATATATATATATATATATATGTGTGTGTGTGTGTGTGTTTGTGTGTATTGATATACATTGTACCAAAATACCATCAGATATATGTAGAAATATGTATTTATCAGGTTTTAGGGAGTTAGGTTTTCTTTCCACTTGTTTTGCTCCTTTGACTTCTATGAGGAAATACGTAAACGTGAGCATTAGTGCATGAGCAGGACCATGAAATAACGCCACAAATTTAATCTGGCCCTAAATGGGTTATGATATTATAACACATTCACAAATATGAGATTCAATGGCAATTTTATGCCATTAATGATAGCATTACTGGCTGCTTCTTGGTCCCTAATGTATGTACCTGTAGAGTGCTGGTATTTCTATTGCCATCATACCTACCAAACATTGGGTACACTGCTGTCTAAATGTCACAGCTCAGATAACCCAGGAGCTATGATATTGCCAGTGACCACAACATTCCTACCAAGAGTGCAGAATCCCCAAGAAAATTATGCAAGTTAATATTCAACCTAGCCCCAACCCTTAATAAAATGTTACCTCTCATCTGTATTAAGATGGGTGATTGCCAATATTCTAGCATGTCATAGGCAGCAAGTTTGTGTATTGATGAAATCTTAGCCCTCAAGTCATTATTCTGAGCATGGAAACTATTTGATTTTAGCAATAATATTATGATATATCCCTTTCAAATAGAGTAGAGTTCAGTCACCATTATCTAAAACCAAATAAGTAAAGCATAGATGATGCTAGCAGGTATGGGAGTCAGCCGCTAAATACTTTTGGGAACTAATATGTAATCAAGGATCAATGTCTATACATTACACCCTTCCTAGATAATAAATTACAGCATGAGAATGTAAGAGCATTTATTGCCATAAAAATAATTAGGATTGGGACTGTTCTTTATATCTAATAGTCCCATAAAATAAATAATTTGAAGAGGATATCTACAAGCAAATGTCTAAAACCATTAATAATAGGCTAGATTTAAAGTATTTACAAATAGATAACAGAAATTCTAGTAATATTTTAATTGATGGCTTAAATAACCATCAACGATTCAAGGCAGAGATAAGTGTTGACAGGGCAGGAAGTATAAACAGAAGCCAATAAATTAAAGATCAGATTGGAAACACTACAATTTTCAGAGATTAATTACATGAAAAGCAGGCAAAATAAATAATGAAAGTGCTTTGCAAAGTTTTTGTTTATTTTTTACTAATGCATAATAAAACATTGTGGCCTAGA
This sequence comes from Bombina bombina, assembly GCF_027579735.1. Lineage (NCBI taxonomy): Eukaryota > Metazoa > Chordata > Amphibia > Anura > Bombinatoridae > Bombina > Bombina bombina. The sequence goes on along the minus strand of NC_069500.1, from coordinate 262,904,281 downwards.
TTACAGGTGGAGGGTTTTTTTTGTTAGATTTCTAGAGCAAATTTTTCTTGAGGGAAATCTGTACTGTGAGTTTATTGTGTGCATCTGTGCTCTCATACTATGAGTTGAAATTATTAAGTATTGTTGCTCAAGCATAAGTTACCACACCTGAAAGTAAACCGTGATTCTCAGTTACACATTATACAAATGCAAATCATTAATACAATGGCCATTTCACATAGATATCCCTTAAAATAATGGTGTTTACATAGATACTGCTGACCACAGAGAAATTACAATATCAATTTACATGTGTGAAATTAACCTTTTCACTTCCAAAAGAATGCCAAAACTTGTAAATTATTAGTCATACCTTTGAGATGGGCATTATGGGTGTACAGTACATGTGTGTACGACTTGTTATTAATATGCATTATACAGTAAAATTGTTAATTATATTTTTTTCTTTGTTTGTTGTAAATTTGGTGAGGTTGTGATCTAGAAACAAGATTAACAGTACAGGAAATTAATATATTGGATTTAAAAAGGCTTTAGCTTTACCCTTAACCACTCGTGAGCTTTTAAACATTGCAAAATGTGTTTTGTAAAAAGGAGCAATTTCTACTACTGAGCTGTTTCATTATTGCAAAACTGTAATTTTTCATTGTACCAACCGGAATTGCAGGTTCTAGCGTTAAAATATTGAGACCTCGCTATCATATTTGCTCTTCTTGTGGTAACGATTGTACTCCATTTTTAATCTAGGACTTTATAGGGAACGAAATGATCATCTAAAACAGCAAAAACAGTAAAAAGAAACCACTAATAAGTAAAACCTACAGTTAATAGCACAACCTATTTTTATATTTTTATTTTTTTATCACATTTCTTTCAAAGATGCGCAGTGCCACAATTTGAATTTTTAATACCAATATTAACATTTTCATAAAGCGATAACTTTTACATTAGGTTTATTTTTATGTTGTCTCCTTTAATAGTTAGATGAGACATTTTCCATTTGTATGTATTAATAAATTAAACATATTATTGATATAATTTATGTTTTGATTTCACTGGAAAAATGAGAACAGTAATGTAATTTGATTTTCAGGTCACAGAATCAGTTACTTATGAATATAGTTATGAATCTTAAATTTGTCATAATGTTTTTGTTTGCTATACTATTCAGTGTTTTTAATAAAATATTTTCTCTAGAAATTATTAAATATTGATATGTCATATGCTGCAGGATAAGCTCCTTACAAAAAAATAATTTGATCTTTCTATGTTTCATGATATTGTTTTCTAAGAAATATTACTTCCAGATTTTCATATAGCAAAAAATCCATCAAATTTGTTCCTGTAATCTAGCGTAGCTAGTATCTTGAGTTATTGTGCTTTGTCGGTTAAAACAATCTATCAATAAAAAAAAATGAAATGTGCTTAGTGAATATGTTGCTTGGAATAATTGAATAATATAATGAAAAAAATGTTTCTTGTATATTTTGTTATCATACTATCTACATTTCCTTTATTTGTCTTCTATAAACCTGTAAATATTATGATTTTTGGAAGCCTCTACTGGTACAATCTCAGAAATTACATTTATCTCAGAATTAATTTGTAGAGACGTGACAGAATAATTATGTAGATCTATAAAATTCTCTTTACTCTGTCTTCCTATAGAATACATTTATCTCAAGTTGTCATTTTGTTTTGTTGTTTTTTTGTTGCTTAAAACAATAGCCATAGGGACATTTATACCTCAAAACCAGCCAGGAATATAATTACAAATGCTAGCATTTCCATCATACATTGGTATTAATTTAAGTGATGGCTAGAATAAATAAATATCAAAGATTCAAGACAGATATATTTAAGTGCTTTAAAGGCCTATAAATTAAACCACTACAATGTTCTGAGATAAATTGCAGAAAAATTAAGTAAAATAAATAATTTAAGTGTTTTGCTTTTTTTTTCAATTATATATAATTAAACAATGTGGCCTAGATTTCACGTTGAGCAGTATTTTGTAGACATGTGCATTTGTAGTTTTCATGAGGTTAGGAATGGGGAAAATGGCGGCCACTAGCAGCATTCAGAACTTTTGGAGCCAGATTTCTTCTTGTGAAATTGCTCACTAAGAACCTGAATTTGTAAAGATCTTAGTGTGTTGCACTTTCCCAACAAGAAATCCATCTTAAAGGGACAGTCAAGTATAAATTAAACTTTCATTATTCAGATAGGACTTTTAATTTTAATCAACTTTCCAATTTACTTTTATCATCAAATTTGCTTTTTTCTCTTGGTATTCTTAGTTTAAACTAAACATAGGTAGGCTCATATGCTAATTTCTAAGCCTTTGAGGGCTGCCTCTTATCACATGCTTTTTAAATCTCTTTTCAACACAAAGAGACAGAAAGTACACGTGGGCCATATAGATAACACTCTGTTCAGGCACAGGGGGTTATTTAAGATCTAACACAATACAATGCTAAATTTAAGACAATAGATAAAATAAACAGTCGCAGTCATGTGATCAGGGGGCTGGAAGAAGGTTCCTAGATACAAGGTAATCACAAAGGTAAAAAGTACATTAATATAACTGTGTTGGTTATGCAAAACTGGGGAATGGGTTATAAAGGGATTATCTATCTTTTAAAACAATAACAATTCTATGGTTGACTGTCCCTTTAAAAAAGAATCGAATGCTGCTGACAGTTTTCATTTTCCCAATTTGTGACCCAATGAAAAATTAGGTGAAATCTATACTGCAAGTATAAAGTGAGCATCTGTGAGCTCATATTACAAGTTGAAAGTAATGTTTTGTCACTCAAGTGCTAGTATCACTCGAGCACAAATAACCAGAAAATAAACCGTGATTCCCATTGGGAAGTTACCAGAAACCTACTACTTCACCTTATAGACTTGCAAATCACTAATACATCATTGTTTTAAATGATGGCTAGATCTCTTTATATTTAACTTACTTAATAAACTTTATGTATCATATATATCAGCATACAGTTAGTGGTATTTGTGCACAATGTTGTATATTTATATTTATGAATAATGTGGTCAATGTAAAATTTTAAAAAATAATTGTAGTAATATAAACTATAAATCAAAGATAATCCATAGATCTAAAGTGATACAAATAATATATCTAATGGTTGACTGAAGTTATTCATATTGTGTGGTGCTAAATTATTTTGCCATGGTAGTACAGCCATATTTTAGGTTGGAACAGAGTTTTCATTATAAATGCTGATGTGAAAATATTTATAGTTATGAATGCATTTTCAAAATTGTCTGAGACTTGGTTTTGTGGCTCAAACTACCATTTACTACAAATCCTAAACAGCAGAAATAAAATAGTTTTTTTAAGTTTCTCAGGGCATAAATCATTAAGTATTTTCTTTCTTTTTCTCTCTCTTAGGCCACGATATTCAAAGCATGAGAAACTGCCTTACTGGCCTTGTGCGCCTGTCGAGATTTTCAAAGAAAAGGGGAGCGGCTGAGCAGTGCCAGTGAGCAGCGATGTCTCTCCCATTGAAGTCAATGGGAGCGTGACGATATCGCCGCTCGTCTGCATTTTGCTTTGGCTGTGCCTACATGGCGCGGACAGTGCGCTCACTGAAACTAAAAACTGTTTCATTGTAGGCACTCTCCAAGTACTGCCTGCAGGACCTAAGTTTTCTTACACCTACTGATACTAACTCAGGCATTGTAGTCTCAATAGCTGATAGCTGGCGAGACAAAGATTCCCACTACCCTCCTCACAACCTGCACTTCGCTAATTCAAACATATCGATCTGGTGCCAATGTATCTGAATCAAAGTGCAAGCTACTCCCACTAGCACACCCGAATAACTCCCCCTGAACGCCTATAGCTATGTCACACCTAACCTACACTCCCCCTGCTCCGCCTCACTGCCTCCCACTGATAGCCTACACCTATGTCACGCCTAACCTACACACCCCTGGAATGTCCAGCTAACTCCCTAATACCGCCTTCACTTACGTAATGTCTAACCTACACTCCCCTGGAACACCCCAGCTAACTCCCACATACTGCATACTGTCAGAAAAATACCTCACTATAATAAACTATACTAAATAGTTAACCTCCCCATAATAACTATGAAGCTATGTAGTTAAAATTACAATCAATGTTTATATAATGTGTCACAGAGATGCGCTAAAATGCCAGCGGCCGACAGCCGGAGGGCCGGTAAAAATCTCACTGGCCTAGCCGAGCTCCTAGAACTCAGCGCCAGACTGGAATTGACCCCTGGTCCGCTGCTTCTTAAAAGGGGTGTCGACCAAGCACGGTGCAGGGGATCAAGACACCCTTTTAGTATGTTGTCAGCAATTTGGGGAAAGAATGGGGGATACTTCAAATCCGGTCCCCCATTCTTCGAGAAGTTTTTTTTTAAATAAACGGTGGACCATGTTTTTTTAATTCCGGACCAGCACTGAATTCTAGTAGCCCGGCTACTCCGGTGAGGTTTTGCCAGCCCTCTGTCATTTACCACGTTTCCTTGACAAAATATGTATTGTCATGTACAATGTAGATTATTAAAAGTATTGTAGATATCTTAAAAGGTACTTAATGGTCACTTGCTATTATTTCAAACATATATATTTGAAAATATATGTTTATGTTTAAAATAATAGAAAGCATCATTAAATACCTTTTACACTATAGATATATACAATACTTTAAACAATATGCATTTTACATGACTATTATACTTATTAAGTTAAATGCAATAGTTAAAAGAATATGCATCATACATAAGAATGCATAATATTTTAATAAAATGTAAATAAATGTACTGTTAACCCCTAAGATGCCCTAACCTAATCACCTAATCAACTCCCATACAGGTATGGGGGGTGGATAGGAGATTAAGGCCTACTGCATACTTAACATCAATAATCACCAAATCAACCCCCATACAGATATGGGGGGGGGGTGAGGAGATTAAGCGCTTTAAAAAATGGTAACCATCAATAATCACCTAATCAACTCCCATACAGGTATGGGGGGTGGATAGAAGATTAAAGCCTAAACCGCCACCTCCCAACGCAAACTAAAACTGCACTAATACCTAAACCCCCCTCTAAACTAACCCCCCTAAGTTACAAGAAAAAACAAATCTGAACACTGAATTTCCATTTTAATCAGCCACTTCCAAATTTGAATCAGTCAATAGTATGAATGCTTTTAATTTTAAATTCTAATCATACAATAGAAAAGGATAATTAGAATTTAAAATTAAAAACAATCTTGGTTTTGGCTAATTTAAATAAATTTTGGGGTTAGTTACGTAGATTTTATAATTTTGGAGGAGGGGTGGGAGTTAATTGTATTGTGAAGGGGGGCTTTTATATATTTATTTATTTTATTTGTAAAAGAGCGGAAATATATTTAGGGAAATGCCATACAAAAGGCCCTTTTAAGGGCTATTGCAATTTATTTTAGTGTTAGGGTTTAAGGTTTTTTTTTGGTGTTTTTTTATTTTATACGGCATGTAGATTAGTGTTGGGTATAATGGTGTTTTTTATTTTGGATACTGTAGTTTATTATCTTTTGTAACTTATTTTCTTTTCTTGTAACTTATGGGTATTAGTTTAGAGGGGGGTTTAGGTATTAGGCAGA